>NC_031777.1:24714352-24899716 GCF_001522545.3 Parus major | reverse complement strand
TCTCCTCTCCTCTCCTCTCCTCTCCTCTCCTCTCCTCTCCTCG
Organism: Parus major; assembly: GCF_001522545.3. NCBI lineage: Eukaryota > Metazoa > Chordata > Aves > Passeriformes > Paridae > Parus > Parus major. Next base: position 24,899,673 of record NC_031777.1, on the reverse strand, counting down.
GTATTTCAGGGAGGGTTGGAGTTCCCAGTGTGGCACTGGAGTGTCTCAGCAGCAGCCCCAATGTTCAGAAATACAACACTGGGTGGGAACTGGGTCTCTTCGGAGAAGGGGGAGGAGGATGAGGATGCTAATCCTGTGTTGCATCAGATTTTCAGAACTGCTTGAGGATTTTCAGCGCAAAATGTGAGGGTTTTGTGTTGCACTGGGTGGAGCAGCCTCGTATGACAGCCAAATGCTCCCTGTGGTTTTCAAGTTCAAAAAATTGTTCGTGCCTAACAGACATAATTCTAGACATTTATGTCTGCCAGAAAGCATAGAGAGGAGATGAACTGCTAAATGGGAGAGAATGGGTTTATTTCTGCTAATTTCAACAGAATTGCCTTTTCTGCCATCATCTGAGAGAGAAGTCAGAGCCATTAGATTTTATTTGAAAGGAAAAACAGTGATTTGAGTATTTTATAATTTGAACCAGTAGATGTCAGCAATTCCTTTTGAAATGGACCTGGAACTGCAGCAATAAATGAACTGACTTGTTCACATCCAAACTTCTGTGTGATATAAAAACATTTGCCAAAAAAAATCAGGAACTGTATAAAATATAGCCAACAGATGAGGATGGACAAAACTGCCCAAGTTATTGGTGAGAGTGATCTGAAGAAAAAACAGAAAAACCTGGTCTTGGTAGTAATAATAAAATATTAAATAGGGTCTATTTTAAATGTGTATTACTGGGCCACTCCATGGCATGGCATTCACATTTGTGGATGTGAATTAATTAAATGTGAGTGATGTAAATAATGTTTGTTTGTTTTTTTTCCTTTTTTAGCTTAGGTGGTTCAGCAATGCAGATGTTACAACTGATCAAAGAGGTGGCTGGTGTCTGACTGTAGCTGGGCATAAATTGTTTCAAGTGCTCGTGTCTAAGGTGAAAGATAGCATGTATTCTCCTACCAGTTTGATTTTTAATCTGTTACTTGGTGCACTTGTTTTAGACGCATAAAGATTGCATCAAAGGGTTTTATTCTATTAGTCTGCAAGTTGGGCAGTGTCACTGAAATCTGAATTGTTAGCCTCTGTAAAAGTCCCCCAGTGGGACCAAAATAAAGCACATAATGTCCTTATTGCTAGTTTTCCTTCTGTGTCGCTAGTGAGGCTAAAATGAATGTCGTTAGAGCAGTCCACTCCTTTGACCTTGAGTCAATATCAAAAGTGTTTGCAAAAGCATCTGAAGACGATTCATTTATTTGAGCTCAAGAGTCAGCAGGGGGAGCTGACAGCCGTGTGCTACAACCCAGCAAATACTGGTTATTAAAGACATTTTAAACTAGGCCATTTTATTTACACACATGCACACGCTCGCCCTCTTAGAAATGTATATGGGATTCCTGGAGTTTATGATCTATACCTTATCAGGCTCTATGAAAAGTCTCACCCTCATCTCCTCGTGCTAGACATTCCATAAAAAGAAGGGTCAAATGAAAAAAATGTTCAGAAGCAATCCCAAAATATGATTTTCTTTTGCTTCTTATCTCAAAGCAAGGGGAGAGACCTAATGTGCCCCTACATCCTGTGGTCAGGAACGGATGCTCGGCTGAAGAGATGCGGTGTGTTAGCCTGGACCTCTAAGGAAGCTGGATGCTTTGGGAGTATGGTCATTAAGAGAGACATTTAAATCAGTCTGTTGTCAATATTTCAGCCTGAGATTAGTGAATTTAATTTCATTCTTAATTTGATTGTGGAAAGGTACATTCTGATTCATCTGATTGCATGCATGCTAAGCTGCTTCCTTTTTGTTTCTTGTGAATAAAAATTAGACTTTTACCGTAGGTCCACAATATTTTTTGGAAGGTCATTTGGACAAGTCAGTGCAAGTCAGACACAGAGGATGTGTAAGATCTTTTCTTCTGCTACAGCCTTGTGTTAAACTGCTGTGTGTTATTATATTGTGCATATACATCTGATGTTTAGAGGATTAAGAGAAATAAAATTTCTTCATAGAGATCTTGAGCCACTTTAGTAAGGAAGGATTTTTACTTCATTCTGGCAGGGGAGAGTTAAGTGACTTGTCCAAGGTCACAAAGCAGGTAGCTGACAGTGCTGGGAATAGACACCCATCTCCTCAAATTTCTCTGTGGGGCTCATCTATAGTTCCATGTCATTGCCTTGGGCAAACAAAGAGATTTTCTATTTTCTTAGGGTCTTTAAGCTTTCAGATGTTTCTTAAAGTATCATGTACTGTTTCCTCAGATGCAGTTTCATTGTAACTGAGAATGTTTTAACCTGTTGATTGTATTGATTTTTGATGTGGAAATAGCAGGCTGCTCCATTTCAAACTAAATTTCAAGGGCACGGAGATTGTTAGAATGGAAAAGCCACTTATCTCAACAGAGTTGTTTCTTTTATTTTTATCTCAGTCAGGTATAGAAAGAGTCTGAGAGGTCCTAGCCCTATTTTCTCTGTTCTGGGTGGAATCATGATTGCTTTAGAGGCTGGAAGAACTGGGATGAGAAGGCAAAGCTGCTCTGCTGTATGAGTGGACGTGTGTGCTGTGCTTGTGCTGGGGATATCTGAGGACATGGCAGGTGCCTACAGTGTCCCTCCCTTTGTGCTGTCCTGGCTGGATGCTGCTGCTGGGAGAGGCTCCTCTCTGAGCCACTGACAAATGGGGAATGTCCACCTGAGGGTCCAGTTGCTGGCTTCTAAAGCAGCAGCATCCTGAAGTGATCTGTAGTCTACTCTCTGAATGCATTTCTGTCTCCTGTCTCCAAATACACTTTTATTTTCATTTTTTTTTCTTATTTAATTGCATCCCCAAGCTAGGATTACAGCTTTTAGGAATTGTCCCTAAGTCCTTTCCTTTGGCTGCATGCTGCATAATTTTTCCATTTAATATGGATTTCTCGCTTTGGTCAATTGCTCCTAGTCCCATTACTTCATAGCAATCTACATTTGATGCACATTTTCTTTTACAGGCCCAGCCATCTCTCTCAGAAAATCATTCCCTGTGCACGATGGGCCTGAGCCAACACACCCCGGACTCTGTGGCAATATTCCCATTGTTGGGAATGAATTTGAAAGCTGAAGCTAAGGATGAAACCCCTAGTCAGCAGTACAGGTTAGTGAAATGGATTCCTGCAGAAGGTGGGGATGTGGGTGGAGGAAGGAACACTTTGTTTCTGGGCATTTCTGTATCAGAGTTTGTGATTTCTGGAAGAAGCTGCACCTCCTTAATTCCCCACCCCCCACCAGCTCCGAGGCTTTTGCAGTTGCCTGTCTGTACATCCCTTTTTGGAATGCATAGGGAGAGCCACTGGAACAGAGGTGTTTTCTATGTTCTCCCTGGCTCTTGTGCATGGCAGAGCTGTGGCATTGTGCTGTGCCTGAGTTCTCCACCTGTGGAGTGCAGCTCCAGGTTGGTGAAGATGAACCCTTGAGGGAGAGGTTTTCAAACTGGTGGATGGGCAGCAGATCCCATCCATCTCCAGCTGCTTCCAGTGAACTCAGCTCTGCCCATGTGAGAATGGAAAAGCCTTATTTTATGATTAAAGGGTACTGAGAGTGAAGGAGTGGTGGGAGAAAGAGCAACTGTAGTTAGCATAGGCATATCTCACAATACTTAAAAAAATATTTCTGTAATTTTAATGTTTCCCCTGTGGCATTTTAAAATACAGACTAAAACCCCCATGTTCTGTGTGTACTATTCCCTCTCTGCCTCCCCACCAGCAAGTTTTTAAACCACTGAGTCACTGGCAGCTGCAGCTTGACAAAATGAAGCTGTTTAGGGCAGCTCCCTCTTTGGCACAGGCTGGAATGAAATTGGGGAAGACATCAAATTAAAAAGGGCTTGTTCAAAACCGAGTGCTGATTACCCACTTCCATAAATACATTGGAGCACAAGAAATTTATTGCACTTGGATGTAAATGCAAGCTGCTTTTTGAAATGGATACAAATATACCCTGAATAATACACTTTTGTGCCTTGACTGGTGGACAATCTGTCTATGAGTTCTGCTGAAAATCAACCTGTGATGGATTTTTCCTTAGGATGGATGTCCAAAGTTAGTTTTCATTCTTTCCATGGTGGTTAAGAAAATTCAGAAAGTAGGAGAGAGCTTGACAGAGGGAATCTACTGTAAAATGCAAAATCATAGCGCTCTTCAACAAATGAGAAGTATAAAAGGTCTGGGTGCTAAATCACAGAACAAACTAAATTTTCATAAACAGCATGATGAGTCAAAAAAATATAACAATGCAGAACTGAAATACTTGACATAAAAATTTATTCTTGACTGTATTACTGTTGTAACAAGGGAATAGGTGTCTATAAAACAAAGACATAACATTCCAAACCTGGTTATAGAAAACTGCTCCTAGTGTTAGGACTGATGACATGAGGGCAGCCCAGAGTTCTAAGCAAAGATACCAAGATGTTGGCAAGACAAAAACACAGTGTGAGAAGTCTGTGCACTCTGTGTGTGTGAAGTTTTTAATTTTCCCCAAAAGTGACACTGCTTTTTATGAATGTACCAAACAGAATTTGACAACAGCAGGAAATTAAAGAAGTTATCTCTGAATAGACCATATGAAATATTCTAAAATAAAAGAAGCAAACAGAAACCAAATTACAGTGTGACATTGAGCTTTCTATTATCACAGAGAAGGCATTATTAAAAAAAAAAACCCACCAAAACCTAGCACAATCTTACATGAGTCTATGAAAGACCCCATTGCAGTCTAGTCTGAAAATCTGATTTAATTGCCCCCAGAGCAGAATTAAAACCCCCAAACTTAGGCTTATCCATACCATATTTTTATCTGGTTAGTTGATGGAAAGTACATCTGTTTTCTAAGTAGTACCCTGCATTTCTTTTCCTACTTTTAAAAATTTGCATGGAAAGTATGAAGATAGGAATGATAATTTATATAGTGTCTGAAAATTCTGTGTAATCTGTGCATGGGCTTGCTGTACATTGCTAACAGGGATCTGTGAATGAGGGCAAAAATGGCTGAATATTAAGGAATTAAGGACAAAGTCACCAGGCAGTGACAGAACTGGGAACAGAACAAGGGGAACAGCCAAGTCCTTTCACACTTGGAACAAACTGTTCCACTTAAAGGCAGGGGAAGAATAAGCCACTTAAGTGAATTGCTAGGTGTGTTATGGGTTCTTTAGTGCAAGTTTGGTAACAGCAGAAAAGATTGTTTTACCTATTCCCTGTGTGAAGAGGCTTTACCTAGGTTGCATTCTCTTTGATTTAATCTGTTTTTCACTGCTGCATGGGGAAGTAAGGGTGGGAATGATACAGTGATTTGTCTGATAGTTGCTGTCACCATGAAATAAAATTCATTATTCAGAGGAGCAGGTGCCTTTGGAAAGTTCTGTTGAAGTACAGAAGCAGAGAAGATACATTTCTACCCGATTCCAAGGATGTTAGCTGATATTTATTAATGGCTTAAAATTTTCCTTCTTCCTCTGAGTGATTTAAAATATTTGCACAATTGAAGTTTTAAAATTTGTTCTAAATCTTCTGCAAATTATGACTCCATCAGCAAATTTGTTTTCAATTTGACCTGTAATGTCAGGTATCACTGCACTGATTCATGTTCTGCATCTAAGCAAGAAGACAAACTCTAGCTCCTTATTTTTCATTGACATTGTTTAAATGTAATAATTTCCAGCAGCCTGGTGCTGCTGTTTGTAATACTGAATGATATTTGAAAGATAATTCAGCAGAGTATCTCACCTCCTGCTGGATCCCATGTGAATGAAACAGTTTCACACTGTAGTCCAAAGAAATGCAATACTGACATGATGTTCTGTACAAAATCCAACAGAAAACAGCAGTTTCACCATCTTCCTGTGGATGTAGATATCCATGTTCTGCAGACAGAGAAACCATGGCATATAGTGATTTGTTGAAGATCACAGTAAATTAGCCCCAAGGGCCAGAAAAGAGCCCCCATCTCTTAACAATTCCTCAAAAATTTGATACATGTAGAATTTTTAAGAGTTTGGGTTGGCAAATGACCATTCCCAATCTCACCATGGATTAATCACTGATCTTGGAGATTGGAATTTAGTGTTTTATACCTCATGATGCCTTTGGCAGCCTGTTTGGCATGTGACAGAGCACTTTAGTTCTCTAGCAGTCATTTTTTTCTGTCTGTAACAAACTGCAGTTAATAATGGTTACTCTGTGTCTTGACATGTTTGAATTACATGGGAAAAATCTGAGAGAAATACCACTTGGTATTACTAATTGTTAGGCTTTTATTTTAATTATTGTTTGGATATTGGTAGAAAGTACTTCAAGCTAGAGGAAAAAACCCCTCTGTTAGCAGAATAAAGCAAATGGAAAATGTGACAGATTAAAAGGTGCATTGCTAACAAGGTGGGGTAGCTTGGAGATAGCACACTACTGCTGCTCAGAAAGGATGTTAAGGTGTGTCTAAATGGGGGAAAACAATGCAGAAACAGTTGATTTCATGTGATTTACATACAATCTTTCATTCAAACAATAATGAGACTAAAGCAGAAAAAAACAAAACAGATTTCCTGGTCAATGGTAAGAGCTACAAGCTACAAAAACTGTTGCGTAGTATCAGTTATATCCTATAATATTCAAGAGATTAGAGAACAGAGAAAAATGATTCCTTGCTGAAGGGTAAATAGACTTTTGATCTGCCAGAGAGTGCTTGAGCAGCTTTCTAGCCTTAGGAAATGACCCCTGATAGGTGAAATAATTTTTTTTAAAAGCCATTCCCACATGATGAACTGTGCCCTGTGTATGATCTATTGTAGTAGTGATTAAACTCATCAGCATTCTGACACTTCTGGAAGAAGTAGGAGAATAGGAGCTGGGAATTGAACTGGAATATTCAGGTCACTTCAATAGCATGCTAGGACCTACAGTGTGAGGCTGCTATTTATGAGTACTTATTTATGTTGCTGTTTATGGGTATTTATTTTATGAGTTCTGGCACAGGAAGTGATTTCATTGCATGAAAGAAAAATCGTGTGTAAAATTTGTTAATTCAGTGAAATTTGTATACCCAAATCTCATTTGATTTGAATGTAGATCATTGGTACACAGGCTTTCTTAAAGGCACTGCATGGATCAAGTGACATTAAAAAACTGAAAAATAAATTCACTTGTATGCAGGAACCAATGTGTTGCAATGATGATGTAAATTGTACTGTCTTCTGCAGTAGTTCCTGGGTGAAAATGAAAGCTTTTCTCACCTTTATAGAGAAATCTGCCTTTTTCTTCCTTTCTTGATTGTGATGCCTGTACCACTGGAGAGGATGCTGAGGACACTGGGGGAAGTTTTACCAGAGGAAATTGTCCAGTCAGAGGGCAGAGCACCAGTGGATTTATTGATTTCTACAGTGAGCATAAACAGAAAGGAACCCCTGACAGTAATTTGAGAGCGATGCTTAATGTCTCTGGTGATGGTAATATGAAACTGGACTTACCAATGTTGTAATTGTGAGACTCTGACTTGTTTCTGTATTATTTTCCAAATGTTGTTAAAGGATAACTGGGGTAAGTTCCCACATCTCTGTTCTGCTGAAGGCTTCTGTGAAGTACTTTCTTGGTGAAAGTTTGAAGTTCCTTATCTATTCTGCCATTGTCTGGAGTGCTGACTGCCTGTATCTGGGACAGTGCACAGATCTAAAAGTAAAACCTCAGAAAAGAGGAAGATTCAGTGCTTCAGTGAGAACAGCCTTTCTTAGCAAGGAGAGTGAGGGACAGATAGCCAAAAAGAGAAGTAGGAAAGGGAAGGCAGGAAAAATAGTCAGATATGGAACATTTCAGTAGAAAAATCTCAGTCTGAACTTTGAAGATGGTCAAAGAAGGGGCTTTGTTGAACACATGGAATTTCACAGACAGGGCCCTCATCTGAAAAGTCCCTGCTCTCAGCTTTATTTTAACCAATCTTTATTTCCTTTTACACAATTAGCAAGACAGAAACACATCTGAAGAGATGACAGCAGTGGCCTGTGTCTGATGTTTGATACTGGGGTCCAGTGCTGGGATGAATGTCTGCCTGAGTTATCAGTCCCATAAGTTTGGAATTTCTGGAAACATCTTTAACCAGTCTTTTGGTCTTTTATCTACATTTGTATGTGTGTATGTGTGTATATAGGTATGAATGTATAGCAGTTCACCAAAATATGCATTCATCCAATGTGGGCATTGTGCTTTCCTTGTGGATGTGGATTTCCCCCTCCACCTCTTTGCACCATTTCATGCAGCAAGCTCATTTGAGACTGAATACACCTTGCTCATGAAAATTCCTCTTCTTGTTGCTCTTTGTGCTTAGGGAGGAGTCCACTGGATGGGTTTTACTTGTCCTATTCCTTGTGACACTTAGTGTATGCTATGAATGACACATTGTAATGCTAGTTTAAGCAAATTTACATTAAAATATACCAGTGGGGGGAAAAATGGGGAAAATGATCCATGTTCTGTCCAATCCAAAGTGAACCCCCCTCTATTTAAAATGCCTTTGATGTGGTTGATGGTAGTGTTTCAAAGGCAGTAGTTGTTAGCAAATGGGAAGAAAAGCAACAGTGAATTAAAGATTTGAAGAGATAAAAATGGTAATTTATAGGTGAGAAAGACTGATTAGAGATGTTGTTACTTTTTAGTTAATGAAATGACCTATCTAGTCAAAGTGGATAATTCCCGTAGTGAGATATTTTTTCTTTATTGTCAGTTTAGCAGAATCTCTCTCTCTTTCCTTAGTGAAAACGAAATGGCAATTTTAGCATTCTTAATTGGTTTGGTTCTTTTCCATGGTAGCAAGTGAACTGAAAAAATACTCCTCATGAACAGGTTATGAACTTCAGTCTAAAGCCTGTGCAATGTCGACATCAAATAAAAAGGTGGCTAATGAAACAGTCTTCAGTTTCTAATTTCACAGAGGACTGATGTTGCTTTAAGGTGTAGTTCCTGCATGGAATTCACGCCGTGAATGAACATTAGTAATGAGAAGCAGAGATAATTTGGGGTTGAATGGTGTGTCTGTACTCAGAGTGACACAATGCATAGCCAAAACTATATATTATACCAAATTCCATTGAAAGCAATAGTAAAAGTGTAACGAAATGTTAAAATGACTTCTTTTAAATAATCTTTTTGTTCCCAGATAAATCTGCAGGTGAATTAAAGCTAAAGTATAGCACACTTGCAGTGATTCATAAGAAACTTATGCATTTGAGAGGAACAGAAAATATTAACAGCAAGTTTTTAATATAGCGACTTCACCTCTGGCCAGAGAGGTCAATTAAGTAAATTTTGCTGTAGGTGTCCAAGTGGATATTATTAAAGAACAGATAGGTCTGTCTAAAAAAGAAGCTAAGATTTTTGCAGCCCAACTGTTCATCTTGATAACAAGTACTGGTGTCTTTGGTCAGACTTCCATGAGTTTTTCCTTCTGGCTGTTTTGGCACGTAGCTCATTTCTCTCTGATGTATTAAAAAATTCATAGCAGAAATGATCCCCTCCATCATCTGGAATACTCTGCTCCTGATGGGCTTTTCCTTTCTGCATGTGATACTGAAGTTTAAACCTTTTATTTCTCCTGTCACACCTGCTATCTCTGCCTCTGACCATTATACCATTCTTTTAAATTCATATAATGGTCTCATAGCTTTGTGTTACAATTTTCTTCCTTTTCCCCTCCCCACACTTCTTTTATTACAGCCCTTTCAGTGGATTTCTTGTCTCATCCAAAAATAGGGCATTGCTAACAACCAGGTTTCTCCATATACTTCATTTTCTTAGGAGTTTTATGAATGTAAACAAAGGATTAAAAAATTACGTTCAAATACAGAAATTGATTCTGGAAACTCAGAAGGGCAACATATTTTTTTTGGTGCACATATGTAAGCTGATGTCTTGATTTTTCGGGGTCATGTTTTTTTGTTTTTTGGTTTTTTTTAGATTTTTCTTCTTTCTCTGGAAAGAGCACTTTTGAACTTGAGATACTTTTGTCACATAATGTCTTCTCCTAATGGTTTGTTCTCAAAACTACTCAGTTCACTGTAGCGGATAGTTCTCCACAGCTCATTTTGTAGGGAGCTATCTTGTGGATTCTGAAAAATGAATTGAGTTTCTGTCAACAGGAGGAATAAATGTGCATCTGTGCAGGTAGTCCTGCATTGCTGCATTGTCATGAGCCATTATGGCAACGTTGATCTGGTAAACTTGAGAGAAAGAGCTGTCATCAGGAGCTGAAGAAAATCAGACACAGAGCAAGTAGTCAGCAGCCATCTATTGTCTGTAGTGCTGTGACAGGCTGGCACATTTAGATTGTGGAAGGAAACGACACTTTTCTAACCTTCAGTGCACTTGTCTAACCTCCAAGTGCAGGTAGGGCAGCTAAAAAGGCAGATTGTTTCTTTCCCAGTGGTAGTGTCAGCTCCGTGTGCCTGGCTCTCACAGTAAGACAGTGATGCTGTTTCTTTATCCTTTTTGTTTTGATAAAAAAGGAATAGATTGATAATAGTGTTTATTTTGAAATGTGTTCCTTGCAGTATTAAAGAAGATTAATTCTACCTTCTTGTTGCCTCACATACTCATATAGCCATGGGAACTGAAAGGAAAATACCATTTGTATCAATCGGATTTTTGTAAATGGATTTGTTTTTCGTGTTATGATTTGGCAGAGGTGTTGTCAAGATATCTGATTTATGTGTTTTAGTAACCTAGGGAAGGCTCATCACTTCCCTAATTTAACCAGCTGAGAAAAAGTTGATCTGTTTGCTGAAGAGTAGGGGGTTATTTGTAGTTTTTTTTTTTGGTTTTTTTCCTTCTGTGTTTTTTGTGGTTTTTTTTTTTTTCATGAATATCTGAGAGCACTGCAGCTTTTATAGGGACTGGGTGATAAAGTGCTCTGCACAATATAGTATTAACAAAGAAAGGAACTCACACATCCTTTAAAATGCAATTGTTCTTGCTCTTCATCCTGAGTCTCTCTTGGCTGTACATATGAGTGAGGGCAGCTCAGGACCTTTCCTATAAAGAGATTTTAACTGATGGATGTTAAAAATAACCCTTTTGTAGATACTGTACTGAAATTCTTACAGATAATTTCTTCATTTTTATTACTTTTTTTAAAAAAAACATGAGAAATCAGATTAAAATGTGTTCAAGGGTCTTTTTGTGTTGTCTGATGCTCCACCAGCCCCTCCCTTGGATACAAATCAAGAGTTGTGCTTGATCTGCTGCAAATCGTACAAGCCAAAGACTTGGAGCACAAAAGGTGTTCTTTTCTTGTCTGTTCAATGTAACTCTGACTTCAGGTACCACTGTGGATCCTAGTAAATAATATCAGTATTTTTTCATTGCTTAACTTGCCAGAAATGTAAAAGTATTTGAAAATAAATATTTGAAAATTTACCTGTGTGTTTTTTTATATCAGAGAGCTGCAGTTTTTAAGAGCCTTGAGGAAATCATGCAAATCTGCATAATATGTGTAAAAATGTCTTCTATCTCAGGGCCAAACTGAGACCCACAAAATAAATGACTTTTAGAGTCATGCTGTGACTGGCAAATAAAGTTTTTGGAAAGCCTTGATTACTGCTTAATTATTTGGTTGGGTTTTTTTTTAATGAAAATATGCTGGAAAATGGAGTTCAACATATTAAGAACTGAGCACCTTGGGTGGCTCTAATCAAAAATATTTTCCCCGTCTCTTCATTGTACAACACTCTGGCATGTCTCCTTCTCCTGCTTTCTCTTGTGTTCTTTCACATTAGCTGTTCACTTGGGAAATGCTGTTTCTACCTGTGTTTGAGCAGCAGCTAAAACACAGAGCCAGAATCCTGCACGTGGCATCGATGGATTAGCATAAGAGAAAATCTTACAAAGGCCATAACAACGGCCGAGGAATTGCTCCTGTTTTATTCTTGCAGACTCCAATTTTGATTTACAGGGACAACCTATTGCCTTATTCCAGTTTGGTGGGTTTGGGACTCAGTGATGGGGCCAGAAGCAGCTGTGTTGGGGTGGGGGTACGTGGGCAGGGGACACCCCTGCCTGCTGGGCAGCATTTCCCTGCTCTAAATTTGCTGCTGGAAGAACAAACCCTTTATTGATCCATATGGATCTCCTCTGCAGCCAGAGAGCTCTGCATCCTGCACATGGATGTTCCTTGCAGCCTCATCACTGGTAATGATTGGTGGTGAGGGGCACAGAGAGAACACTGTGAAGGATGCCTGAGCCTCAGAAGAACCCAACTGAATCAACATTTGTTTTCCTCCTGTTGTCTTGCCTGACCTGCAGGCCCATTATGGTAGTGACTGATGTCTGTGAACTTGGATTTTTAGCTAAGTCATGGTGTCTGTTCAGTGTGAAGGATTAAGTCATGACCTTCACAGGTAGCAGGGCCTCTAGTTTACACTGCCTTTCTACCCCTGGCTGTAATGTGCATTGTCAGGCATCTCAGGCAGGCAGGGCTCACTTCAAAACACAATAAACCAGCTTTATGATGTTTTTATTGAATAATATTATATCAAATGTTTTGTTTCTTATGATGGTTTTTGGGAAAAAACCCTACCAAATCCAAAACAAACCCCCAAACCTTAGCAACATACAGCAATTGGTCAAGAAAAATAATGACTAAAACTTCATGGGAAAAAAGCAGTCAGGCTGTAACCTTGTTGCCTTTGACATTTCTGTGGAAAACAGGGAGAATCTGTGAGCACTGTGTCATTTATACAAAGAGATGACAATTACCCTGACTTAAATAGGTGTGGATGATATTTTGAGGAGATTTGGTCAGTCATGTTCCAGACTATAGAAAGTACTCTTTTTTTAAAATTTGCAACTTTCTACTTGAATATATATTTTTTTGGCTTGGATGAGAAGAGGATTGCTATGAATATTTATAACAAATCACTCCTATCAGAGGACACATTAAGTCTTGCAGCATAACAAAACTGAATTACCATGAAATAAACTTTCTTAATTAAACCAATTAAATTTCTTCCCAGCATGTAATTTAGAAACTCAGATAAACCCTGGTTGAAAAGGTTTGTTCTAGCCTTAAGCTGGCCTAAGAAAGAGTGAACATCTGGCCTGTATATGAAAGGCCTATTTAGGCCTTAGGCAGTGTGCAAAACAGGAGCTGATGTCCAGGCACTGAACACTTTGTGTGGCCCCAGGGCTTTGCTAAAGGACAGTGGTATCATTAGGGCACAATCATGTTCATGGAAAATGCTGTAACTCACATAAGTGAGCCCTCAGACTTCTACCACGGTTCTTGTAGCTGAATGAGAGGTATTTCCGCTTCTTCACATTTTTGTTGTTATTTTATCCAAACTGATGTGCTTTTTTTTCTTTTTTAAATTAAATTTACACTTTCTAAATGTTGATATGGGCAGGCAGCATGAGTTTTTATGAAAGAAGGAAAAGGAAAGACAATCAGAGAAAGGAAAGATGTGCTAAGGGCTTTAGAAAGGAGGTATCATCCCCTAGTTCACAATTTCTTGCTTGTTTAGAAGCAACTTTTTGTCCACAGAGAGAAAACTTTGAGGTAAATGCAGGGACACTTGAAAAATATGCTGTCATCTAAGATTGAAACATAATGTGACAACCAGTATTCTGCTGCCTTAGGAAGAAGCTGAATGTCTTCAATGAGGAGATGCAGTGCCTCAAAAAAGAAATACTTGTACATGGAAAACACAGTGTTCACAATTTATTCTCAGAAGAGTCACATACATGTGCACAAAAACCTTGTGGTAAGTGAGAGAAACAGCTCTTACAGCAGGCTGGAGTCTTGCTCATTAGGATGCAATAGTGCTGGGAAAAAAGTCTGTCAGCTTGCCAGGAACATTTCAGAGGAGAGCTGCTACAATGGTCGGTTCTTCCCTAATCAGGAGATGGAAGGGGTGAAAATCCTTCTCCTGGTAAATCCGTGATACATTTGATGAGGAAAAAGTCTGGTTTCTATAAACTTACCTTATGCTGTTCTTAGAACCATGGAGGTATTGAAATGCAAAATGCCTGGCACTGCCAAGGCTGATGAATGATTTACAAGTATCTTTCATTAATTTCCATTTCCCAGCTTAAACTGAAAAATACTGTCTCTTTCACTGTTTCTCAGGATGGGAAAATCATCCTCTTGCTAAGAAACAAACACAGGCAATTTGAAGAAAATAAGAAATAAATCTTAACAACTCTACTGTTGTCTATTTCAGCTTGTTAAGTTTAGCAAATGCCTGAGACAAAATACAGTTGCATAGTCCAAAACTATTCCTGATATAACTTGACATGTCTTAATATAAAAAGATTTTGGGTTTTACCAGTCTGTCTTTTCACCACTAAATGTTGTCAATGATTTTCTTCAGCAAAACCAAGGTCAGTTCTTTCTTGTGGTTTTTTTTTCCCCTTTTTAAGAAAGGCTAGTCCTGCTTTGAAGCGAGCTGAAGTAAATACATCACAAACCTTTCTGTAGTTTATGGATTCCTGTGCAGCTGTATTTGAAAGACTTGTATTTATTACTGGTTGGGTCATAATGCTGTTTAAACATTATGGAAGAGGTGGTTTCTCACAGAAAGAAAAAATCTTACATGTACTTTGTTTCACTGACTGAATTATTGCAGGCAACCTCATGGATCATAAAATAATTGTATACTGTCTAATTAAGGAAACTTTATTAGTTATTGTGGCTTTTGATTCCCATTTCTGATCTCCTTTTTCCTGAAGACTGCTGTGAAACACCTTTCATAGAGGATGCATGCAGACATCTTGAAGTAGAGACAGATCCCTGAAATGACAGTAATCATAATTTCTATGAAAGATACCTTGAAGAGCACAGGAAATAGATATAAAAAGGGGGGAATGGTAAAAGGAGGCTACATAGGTAATTCTAAAGATGCACAGTAACATGGCCTAAGCCCCAGTGCTCCTTGTCCATATTGGATGCTCCTGACAATTCTCTCAAGCCCTTCTGCCCACTGCCTTGGGTGTGTCTTTCCTTCCCCCTCTTTCCCATTTCTGCCTGCTGCTGACTTCTGTGCCCATCATCAAGAAATGTGTCCTTAACCATTCTCCTGAAATGCTTTCAGACACCTCATACCTTTCCATGGCTCCAGTACTGTATCCCTCCCTAATGTGTACAGAGCTACCATGCAGGGAACATTAATTCTTTCAGTCCTGTGATAGTGGGGGTGTTCAGACAGAGAGAGCAGGCGAGTCCTCTGATATACCCAGTAACAAGAGTCCCACCAAGGTGTGTTTTGAGAAGGCCACAGCACAGTCAGGAACTGTTGTGAATTTTTCTCCTGCAGTTACATCCTGGCTCAGTGCTGAGTTCTGGTGGGCTTTTAAGAAGTCTCAAGCAGTGGTTTATTGGCCAGACTGCCATATCCAGCTTCTTGATCTTTCTACTTTGTTCTTAAGTCTTCTCAACATTCCAGCTTCCCTTGGGGCTTACTCCATGCTTTCCCCATTCTTATTTAGCAACTCTTTTCCTCCTTAGTTCCCCCTTTTTCCCGTTTTTCTGTTTTATGTATTCTACCATTTTAAAATTTTGCCAGCTTTCTCTCTGGATGATGTTGTCCAGTTGTATAATTTCACCTGCTGTCCTTACCCAACTGAGACACAGCTCTATTTCTCTGCTCCTGACTGCTCTGCATCCAATTCCATCTCCTTGTTTCTCTCTCTGACAATTGCTTCTGGGTATCATGCCATCAGCTTAGACTTAATTGTGTGCCTTTCTTTCTCCATCTTCTCCTTGCGCGTCATTGTCGACAATGACAATATTGGCACCATCACGGTGACTTAGAACCTGAGGCAGGTTGTTTTTTTAGATTGTTTTCCTCCTTGCTGCAGTAGTCAAACCCTGTGTAAAAACATTTACAATTAACCACTGAATACATGAAACTGTATGAAAAGGGGAGTGAACTGACATGGTGTAGCAGGGGATAATGCTGTCATGCCACTTAACTCAAGAGATGATGCCTGTGGCAGCTGTGGTCAAAGAGAGAATGGAAAATGTGTTAAGTATGAGGACTTTAGACACTTAAATGATTTCATTTAAGACTTTGGGAAGATGATGTCAAGTGGTTTGATGTTGCACACCGTGTTTTAAATTAAGCAACATGTAATAATAGAAGAACAGGTATGAATTTGATTCCAGTAGTTCTTGTCCTTGCTAATTAATTCTGAACGTTACATTAGAAGGGTTAGGGTGTTGTTTTGTTTGTTTTTTCCTAGAATTTATCTTCATTTTATGAGCACAAACTAATTTCAAATAACTTAAGTTCTAAACTGTACCTCTGAACACACTACTTCAGCCTCAATAAGCTGGGTGTGTGTTGATAACAAGAGCTGAATTTGTCTTGACATCTTGTATGGAATATTTCTAATCAAATATTAACATTAGCACTGCTACATGTCTCTGTTATTTCCTTTATCTTTTCACTTAGTCCCACAAGCCTTCTCTAGATAAGAATAACACTAATGCATTACTTAAGAGGGTTTTTCTTTTTTTTTTTTTCCTGGAAAGCTTAAATAATATAGAGCCCAGTCTCAACATACTCCTGCAGAAGAGCCATCCTTAAAATGCTCCCAAAAGAGGCAGACCCCATGGAGGCTGACTTCACTGGCTTACGTATTTGTGTGTCAGCAGTGAAACAGGAAGGACTCAGCACTGACAAATAACTTTAACATATACAGCTAAATCACTGTTTTATTGGGATTATGTGACAAAATTGAAAGTAAAGCAGAATGTTTGATGTTGCCATAAATCTTTAATGAATGTTCCATGTTTTTGTGATGTGTCAGACAGTCAAATGCAGGCCTTCTTTCCTTATACTAATAAGGGAGCAGAGATGAATCTTGCATTTTAACCGTGGACAAAAAAGAGAAAAAAAGTCAGAGTTAAATTTGCATTGCATGGGTAGGGAGAGGGCTAGAGTAGAGATGGGGGCTGTGAAGGTGATGTAGAGCTGTCTGGGGGCCTGTGTTTGCAGCCTGAGCCCAAGGTGTGTGTGCTGAGCAGCACGGGGCTGCGTGCCTTCACCGCTGCCCAAGCCTCCGCTGGGAAGTTTGTGTGCGAGATAGGAGAGCAAAACATTTCTTGTGTCCTCAGATTCTCCCTTCGTCCTCATTTGAATCGATGCAGTGGTTAATTATTTACTGTTTGCCTGCCTGCATTTGTGTGTGCTCAGTCCTGTGTCTGTTTTCCGCACGGTGCAGCGGCGGCCCCGCGCTCCGTCCCATTTTCTGCCTCTTGCAGGAGCTCATTCGGGGCTCTGTGGCATCCTGGAGGCTGAGCTGATAAATCCAACCCAGTGCTGATGGCTGTGCTGCAATACAGCAGCAACAGCAGCCAGGAGCCTGCAGCCTGGCGTGGTCCGTGAAATTTATGGCTGAAATGTCTCAGATATTTATGCTGACAAGGGAAATGCTCGATGCTTCCTGCTAATGTGCTGGCCCACTCCTCTGGTCTACTAATTCCAGATGTATTTTTGGCCTGTTGGGAATTAAACTCAGCGATCTTTATGGGTCTCTTCCAATTTGAGGTATTCTGTGATCTGTCTCCTTTCCCATTTCTGCCATCTACCCTGTCACTCACAGCTGCCAGGGCTCTTTTGCCTCTGCTGCCCCATTTATTTTAGCAGTGAGAGGAACTGGGTGACCACAAGAGTTTGCCTGGAAATAAAATAGATTCTCTAATTAGAAGGATTGGTGCCCTTCTAAAAGTGATGAAATCACCCAACCTCACATGACCAGGTATCACTCAGAAGACACTAAAGTGGAGTCCTCTGGCCAACATTATGTAGGAAACTGGACTGAGGGATGGATGCAGTGCTTGGATCCTCTGACAATGTGTCAGTCTTCTTCTCAGATATAATGATTTTTGTTCTCTGTATCTGTTTTTAGAAGCTGCTTGTTTCTCCTGCCTTGCATTTTTCCAATTATTTAATTAATGCATTAATCTCAAACACCCTCTGTAAAATTATTGATTTGAAACATCTTTCCAATATAGACTAATTATTTTTTAAAATTTTTTGCTCATACAAAAGATGTAT
Organism: Parus major; assembly: GCF_001522545.3. Classification (NCBI taxonomy): domain Eukaryota; kingdom Metazoa; phylum Chordata; class Aves; order Passeriformes; family Paridae; genus Parus; species Parus major. The sequence continues at coordinate 24,881,621 of NC_031777.1, read as the reverse complement.
TCTTGCATTGTTCTAGCAGCATATAAAAGGAGTTGGTTGAATTGATAAGGCAGTGGTTTCACTAGATATTATGTTATTCTTTCAAACAGTGCCTGGCAATATGTAACTTAGAAAATTAAACTATTACATGATTTTAACCTTTTAAAGACATTATTCTAGGAATGACTATGCCACAATAGATGGAGCAAAGCAGGCAAGCATTATAAAAATATTTGATAGCCTTTCTGCAGTAAATTTTGTTTGTCTTTTAAACTAAGATAAAGAATACTTTGTGTAAGGCTCGGTTGTGCAGGGATCTTAACCTCCTTTTCTTTCAAATTGCGTGTCACTAATAAGTCCCAAATATTTTACTGGTAGGTTGTGATTTTTTCCTTTTTCTTCTCTTTTTTCCTTGTATTTGCCAATGTTTTAATGGATTCATAAAATACAAATCTTCATTGCAGTTTAACCATCAGTCATGTGTACGAAAATCCTTTAATGTTACCCCGCCTAGATGCTAAAATAAGGAGGAAATTACATATTTAAAAACAAAAAAAGCCAACAGGATTCAAAATTGCATCAGCCTCCATTTGTTTATATGAGCATGAAAGAGAAGAGGGGGAGACTTATCCTTTGGGACTGTAAATGGCACCTCCTGCTGCGGTATTAAATTTACCATTTGCAACCTCCTGTGCTTCTCTGAGGGTAGAGGGTGGTGCCTGACTTCTTGGCGCCGGGGAGTCAGCAAAGGTGTCTGATAGCTGCAGACACGAGGTGGGGATGCTTATTTAACCTTGCTCCAGCTCAGCCCCACCGGGAACAGCCAGCTCATCCCCCCGACCCCAGGAGGCTCCACAAGGAGTTTATGGCTTTAATAATTTACATATCCTCCGTTAATCTCCCTTACCAGCAGCCAGTTGGGGAATATTCATACTGCTTTGACAGATATATATATATATATATATATATATATTTCTATACCGATCAATTAGCAGGGAAATAACGGGATCATAGGATTTCAGGTGTGGCTACCAATCTTTGTTCTTGAGCAAGTATGTCTCAGTACAAAGAAATACAGAGCAGAAAGTGTTTTTTTTTTTTGCTCTTTTCTGATGCTGTTTTGCATTTCCATCAGCTTTTAGCCAAACACCTGATATTTTGATCATCAAGACTCTGACCCTACAAGCGTGTGTTTAAGAGGGTTGAAACAGGATTGCTCATGTGAGTAAACTTATTCACAGACATAAATCTTTGCAGGATTGGGGTCCTTAATGATTTAGGACAAAGCACCAGTGGGAAAAAATGTTTATTCTGTTGCACCTGCATGATGCAGCAGATACAGTGAGAGCACCATTAGCTACTTAACGTACCAGCTAATGACTGGCAGCCTGGAAGGAATGTCTCTGAGTCCTGGGCAGCCTGGTCCATGTGGGTTAATGATTCCAAATGGCTTAGACACTCTATGGGAACACTGGAGACAGCTTTGCAGCCAAGCAGAGCTTAAATAGCCCCTTATCACAACACCATAGACACTGGAATGACATGATGAGAATTGTTGGCTTACCCTTGAGTTGATGTTAATACAAAGAGAGGAGAAGAATCTTGTCTAGCATGTGAAGGGCTTTTTTTTCCCCCTCTAAGGACATAACCACAGTGAATCTGCATGTGTTCTGGTGGGTTAATAGTGATATATTCCTACTGTCCATCTAACCCTCCTTTGCATAATTATATTCTTTCTCCCAAATGAGAAGAGAAAACCTATGAAATCTATCACCATGTCACCCACTAGTATGAAACAGAAATCTAGATAAGAGCGTCTGTAAGAAACTGCTGCTGTGCCAGATTTTTCTTTAGGGTGTAGCCACAGAAAAACAGGGTGAGAGGAGAAAAGCAAATGAATAGAAAACAAAAACGATCCTGGAATACATCAAAGATACAGCAGAGAAACAAAGAATCGAAGGAAATACCTAAAAAAATTAAGATCAAATGCCAAGTCCAGTTTTACCACAAAGCACCCAGCTGATTTTTCATAAAATAAAAGAAGTCCCTGAATTGAGAAATATGTGTCTCTCTTAGATTGGATTGTGCAGTGAACAGTATCAAGAACTAAGCAATAATAAATCATCAGGCTGTATGTCAGAGTGAGCACTACAAGATAAACCCCTGTTGGAATTGTCATGAAGGTGACCTTATGAGCAACTACAGAAATACTAAAAAGAAAATAAAACAACAACAACAACAACAAAAGTCAATCTTTCCCTTTAAAACTCTGAAGCAAATCTATTCATGCTTTGTCTTTCACTACATTTGCTATTTTAATTTGCTGTTTATTAAATGAAATATTGGTCTATCTAGGGAACACTGCATGATAAAATTATTGAAGATGCTGCTGGTGCAAAGCTATTTGTAGCAAATGAAACCCTGCTGTGTGCAATTCAGAACATCATATTGAACAGTCCAGATAGCAGCATCTGTGGATAGCTCTTAAGACTTTAGACTTGCCTTAGTTAGCTTGTTTGTTTTTATCCTGTGCTATTGATCTGGGCTTCATCATATGTGTGTGTGGGGAATGGCTTTTCTGATGCCGGGAACATATTTAGAGGCAGGTCAAGTGAATTGAATGGAGGCATAAAATCTGCTGATTCCTAGAAGATGTCAACACATGACAGAAGGAGCCTAGAGAGTGGGAGACCTCTTAAATGGGTATTGACATTGCCCAGAAATCTGCAGCATAAAAGGGGGAAGAGCTTTCTGTCTGAGGAACAAGGCTTGCACTCTCAGCAATGCCTTTGTGAGCTCTGACAAATAACAGGCTACCCTTGCATGTGCTCTGAAAGGTGCAGTCTCTGGGAGTTTTTGAAGACCACAGTTAAGGCTAGAGGATAAATAATGTTACAAGTACAGAATGTTTTACTCATTACACGTGTCAAAACTATAACAAAAAATAAATCCCCACACTGCCAGATAACACGCCATTCAGACTGATTCAGTACCCTCTAGACTGTGCTGAAAAAGGGATGTAAAAAAAAAAAAAAAGAAAAATAAAGAACTATTTGGGCTGTTGAGAAGGAACAGGAATACTGAGAAATACCCTATTTCTCTGCTACAGGTCTCTTGTGTGACCTTGGGCAAATCATTTATCTCCCTGTACCTCAGTCACTCATCTATGATAAAATAGAAGTAGCAGTCACTTCTCCTCTAATGGGGATTTGGATCCCCAGGATAAATGGACAAGCCTGGATAGTACAGTCATCATGGGACACTGTAAAGAGGGTATTTCAGATGCCAAAGTGGCTCCCATCCACCCAGGAGAGCCTCATCTGGCTCTGTGCACAGCAACTTTGGGTATTTTCTGCATTTGTGCCATGCCTTATCTCTAGAGTGGATAAACTGTGTATGGTTTAATTGATCATTGGCTACAATATTTTAGCATCTCCAGAGCTGCTTAGAGGCTTGATTAATATTTAAAAAGCTCTTTAGGATCTCGAGATGGAAAGCTTTTATTGAAATAGAAAGAACTCATTGCTACCACTGCTTGAAGGTATTGTTTTCAAGGTTTGCTTTGATATAGTCTGCAGCTAAAATGTCTTATCAGGAGCCTTGCATCATTGCAGGATAGACTGCAGTCTAAAACCCTTGTTCTGTGACATTTCTTTTCGTCCTTATATTCAATAATAAATGGTTACATGACAAAAATGTGTTAATCAGGACCAAACAAGCTTTGCAGTCTTAATAGAGACACGGTTAAGAGTGAGCTGCTCCTGCCCAAATAAGCATTGAGTTTATACATGTGGGATCCGAGGGATCCTATGCTACTGCAGTGTGCTCTGTGCCACATCTGAGGTCATGGTTTTGTCAAGGGCTGGTTTAAGACCTCCCATGGATTCCTCTATTCACCTCCCCAAAAAGCCTTGTTACATGGGTATCACAGAGCAGGTTGCATGAATCCTACTGTAGCACTTATTCAGTGACTTTGAACTGTCAGAGGGCAGGTTTAGATGAGATGTTGGGAAGAAATTCTTCCCTGTGAGTGTGGTCAGATACTGGAACAGGATTCCCTGAGAAGCATCCATGGAGGTGTTGGGTGGGGCCCTGAGTAGCCAGGTCTGGTGGAAGGTGGCCCTGTCCATGACAGGGGGGTGGCAATGAGATGATCCTTAAGGTCCCTTCCAACCCAAACCATTCTATGATTTTTCAGTGGGTCCACAAGATAAATCTGTTGTTTGACAGGAACCAAGGAATTTTATCCATTTGTCAAATCCTGTGCATTTTCTCTAAAAGGAAGTGTTCTCACAGTGTTAAAATAAATGACTTAGACAGTGCATTTGTTGTTATAAATCAATGCAACTGTGACTTTGCAGACTTTACAAATATAGTTAATATATTATGAGATTTTTCTGTTCAAATAGTAAATGAATGACAATTTTTGTAAGTGAAATGCCCTTTTCTTCAGTCCAGGTGCAGAATAGACATAACTTCTGCTTGGCTTCTTCCCCATTTGCTACTGATCTCATTTCTAATAAATACTGTCAGGATAGGGTTTTTTGTTTTAGCTTAGTGAAACAGGTTCTCTTCAAGACCAACTCACTTAGCACGGGACCCACAGAAAAAGAATGGGATAGAACAACATATTTAGATTTCTTGTGGCTAAACACTGAGACCTTGGGTGTGGAGAGCCAATGCATCAAAGTTATGGCAAAAAAAGGGTACAAAGAAAAAACAGTCCCAGAGTCTTCTGAAAAAAACATCATTGTCTGATCCTGGTGAGTGATCTGAGTTTGAAAAGCCAGGCACTGCTTGTTGTATATTGGCTATCTACAGCTTTAGCCTTGTGCAAGGAGGGCAAGCAAATTTCTCCCTGTTCCTTCCCCATGGAGACTGTAAGAGGCAGAAGGTGAGGGACAGAATTTGCCATCTGGTTTGCACTGAGTCAGGAGGTGAATGAAACACTGAATGGGACTGAAGAGCTCGGAAGGGCTCCCAGGTCCCACAGTTTGTGCCTAGCCATGTATCTACAGACATTGATCCTGTCCATTTTTGTCATGGTCTCATTGATAATGTAGCTGAAATTGCTCACTCAGCCTGAAATTCCAATGGAAAAACACATTTTCCAATTCAGGGAGGCAGAAGTTTGCAAATGTCCATGCAAGGCTGGGCAAGACCACTGATGTATTTCATAAAAATCTGCACAGTCATCTTTCCACTGCTGGGCAGAGATAACTCCTGCATGTGTGTGTGTGTGTGTGTGTGTTTCTCTTGCCTGAAGAACATCTGGCTGAGATGCAGCTGTGCAGCTCAGAGCAACTGGGGTGTCTTAGAAAGGCTCAGTCCACCCTCAGCCTATCCTGTCACTGCTGGCAGCTTTCTGTCACACATCTTCTCAAGGGTCTCTGCTGAGGGGCCACTCAGAGCCTGACCAAAGGATCATATTCCAGTGCTGCATTGGCCTTTTCTCTAGTGTGTGTTTTCCCTTGCTCTAACTTGACTCCTGCTTGCTGCATTAGCTGTGTGTGTCTTGTTCTCTTCTCAAGGACACTGGGCATAAATCAGTCTTTTCCTGTAATTGGAGTTTATGAATTAATTTATTTATTTAAACAGGAATTTTTATTAAGTGCTCACACCCCTTCTCAAGTATCTCTTCTATAGAAACAAATCAGAATTATTTCTATCTTTTCTAACTGGTCAAAGTGTTGAGTTTGATCTCTGACATTGTGACACATTGAGCTCTGCTGTGGATTGCTGTCTGCATCTTTCTGAAGCAGATGGTGACAGTGTAGCAAAGAGAGAAGAATCATTGTGGGATGGTCTTTACAGGCCTGACTCTCTATGTTCCTGTGCCATGACTGCCTTTTGTGAAACAGCATGTTACTACTAATTCATCTTCAGCTCAAATAATTTGAAATCCTAGTGCTTTTTTTTTTTTTCCAGTTAGGGTTTAAGTTCTTAACTACTTAGTGATTTTAAACTAAGATTTTACTAAGTGATTTTAAACTAGAGCTGGTTATTCACAGATACCATATCTCAAATTGTTTACCCCATTTTTCTGAACATTTTTCCAGGTTGCCACAATCACTATGAAATCTGTTTCTGTGCTCTTGATAAACTGTCAGTCTTTCCAAGTTTCTTGTCATCTACAGGTGACAGCTACATGTCTTGTGATCGTGCCATTACAGAAAGTATTGAGCCTAGCAACATTTAGGACAAACCCCTTGCAGAAACCATGCAGTGGTCTTGCCTAAGTATGGAAAAATGACAGAGGTAATTTCTCTTTGAGCATGATAATCCAAAGAGTTGTGTACCTAACCTGCAGCAGTTTAATTCATGCCTTTGTTAGGCTGTTGTGTAAGATCACATGGCAAATGTTATTAGATTCAAGGTACAATATTAACTGTTCCTCCCTTATCCACAGAGCCTATTATCTCGTTAACAGATAAATGATGGTTTCTTGGCAAGATGACTTCCTGACAAAATCTTTGTTGGGTGTAACCCATTTCCTTATTATCTTGCAGGCACTTATGTTTGATTATTTAATTTGAGAACTTTTCCAGGAAATGAAGCTAATTAATAATATTCCAATTTCTTTTTAAAGAATGGAAAATATAATAAAAATCCAATCCTTTCTTCTACTGCAAGTCTACCATCAATTTCCAAGGCTAACCTTTAATCTGAGATCTCATGTCTTAGAGATCTGAGCTCTGAGATCACTTCTAACACAGGTTTAAGCAGCCTGGGATAACAGAAGACATGAATTTGAGAACTCTTAATTTACCAGAAACCAAATCTGGTTGATACGATGTATGATTGTACAGCTATCCCACTTTTTTTTTTTTAAATATTCATGAGCTCTTGGGTACAACTGGCAGTCAGCCCAGCTGGAAGAGCTTTGCCAGGCTGGCAAACCTTTCTAATTCTCTTCCACTCCCTTTTTCATAGAAGTGATCAAAGTCATTCCCTTGTTTCTTCCAAGGTGACAGGTTGCTGGTGGTGTACTAACTTGGTAGATCAAGGAAAAATTATTATCTAGTAATACTTCAAAGCTACTACACAGATCAAAAATCTCTTTGCCTTTACTAGGGAAAGGAAGGGAGCTGACCAAATAACAGATTTTTCGGGCTTCAGGCTTTTTCCCCTGACACACATGTAGGAAAGGCACTGTGCTGGGCACAGATTCTTCTGGAAAATGCATCACTGTGGCACTGCTGGAGCCAGACTGAGCTTTAGGAGCTGAATACAGTGAGTTTGGTATCCTTACTCATGTCTGACTTTACTGCTATCTGAAACTTACTTTTTTTCTGCTGAAAAACTCACTTTTTCCAGTGAATTTTATCTTCAGAAAAACAATGCAGGGACCTGTCTTGCATTGGATGCTGCTAACAGTACTTCCTCTGTATTTTAATAACTTTCTTCTGCTATCTCTCCTCCAATAACTGAGCATCTTCTGATCTATTTCTATTCACTTGGTATAAACATAGTAATGATGCCCATGTATCTTCTTAGTCAAGAGCATTATATACCTTTTGCATACATAGAAAACAAATTTTCCAGAAAGGCAGTGATAAGGGTCGTTTTGTGCTGTATGCTATTTAATCTTCCCCGTGTCAGCTCTGACCCTTGCCGAGGAATTGAAAAGATGTAAAACAGCAAAAAGTAATTTACCTTCCATTGTTTAGTCCATTCAGCTTTCAGAATCAGATCTAAATGGTTTGCATTAATTACTGTGAAACCTCATGAGGTTTGGAGATCTATCTTTACAGGGTTGCAAAAGATAGAGGCTGCCTCAGCAGAATAAAGGTAGAGGGTTTTTTTATTATTATTATTCGCCTTTTGGTTGCAAACCTTTTCTATTCAAATAGTATAAGTAAAACTTTTTCTTTTCCAATCAGCAAATATTGTTTAAAGTTGCCATAGAGAAAAAAAAAAAGTGTATTTGAAGCTGTAGCCTAATTCTGGTGAACTTTGCAAGGGTTAGTGGTTAAAATATGGAATTTCTGTCTATGTATCTGCACAGAATAATTTTTATTGCAAGAGAAGTCATGGACTGAACACTGATTTCTGTTTCTAAGCAATACTCAATGTGTTTACACACAGCTCCATATTTTGGGAAAGTTTTCTGAAGACTAATAAAACTGGCAAGCAGTTCAGCATCGGCAAAGTGATTACATTTTAAATGAAATGGACTTTCAGTGACGTACTGCTCAAAGTTAGTGGAGACAACTGGCAAATTGAGGGTGGGAGAAGATCAATACATAGAATCTACAGAACTTTGAATCTGTTATCCGAATTATTGATTGAGTGGAGAATTAAAGCAGAGATGCAGTGAGTTTAATTCTGCTGTGTGACAGGTGGAAAATGGGTACATTAATTAGGGAGCCCCAGCAGGAACGTTCTCAGCAGGACTTGTGGTTGCTCCAGGGAATCCTTTAGTAATTCTGCCTCATTTTGTGTTGTGTTTGATGATGTCATTCTTAAGTCTCATTTTTTCTGTGCACTGCACTTTTTAATCTTTAAACATTCTGTCTTGCAGAGCCAGACAATAATTGTGTATAGTGGACATAAGCAGGGAATCTGGGCAGAACACTTCTGGTGTTTTAGGATGGTTCTGTCAGATTTCATTGTTCAAAAATCACGTATTTTGATAAAAGCAAACTCTTACCATTTGCTGTGCTTAACAAGCAACAGGCAATCTCCTCTGTAAGTCCTTTTTATTGCATTTCAGAGTTGTCTGGCTTTCTCTCTTACATGGCAATTCACTTTGCGTTCACTTATAAAACCTTTGCCACTCTCTTGATTTATTGCTTTCTTAATCTGAAATAAATATAACAACTTAAAATAGCCTGTTGGTTTTTGGGTAAGGCAACAAATTGTGTGAATGACTACAGGACTCAGGAATGGGAAGTGACAGAAGAAGTGAAGCCCATTACCCAGATGTATCTCAAAGATCCGTGTGCTATATTGTGATTTCTCTGCTTCCTGGCACAGATTATTCAGAGGTTCTGGCACGAAGTGTGCCCTCTGAGCCTGTGTCAAGTGCTGTGGCTCTTCATGGAAGACAGGAGTTCTCTGTCCAGCACCAATTCCCATCGGTTTCCAACAGATCCGAGTCAAGCTGCTAAAGCAGCTGTGGCTTAGGGAGAATTTGGCCCTAACTGTGACAAGAAATGCAAACAAAAATGAAAATTAACACCTGACGCTGTCTTGTAATACAAAACTGTCAGAACCAATTCTAAACCCATCAGACTTTACATTCATTTGGACTATTTTGAGCAGTTTTGTGGACATTTTTCCCTTGACTCTATTCTTGGTTTCAGTCAGCGAGATTGGTGTCCCCAGTTAGGAGACAGGGAGAGGTAAACATAGAGACCTTTGAAGTAAATTACTCCCCTGATTTATTTCTGTCTCACCTCTGCAGGAAATAACGTTGCTTCAATTTTTCATCATGATGTTTGAAACATTAAAGTCTTAAAGCAGGCATTTAGTTCCCTATTTTCAGAGTGTTTACTCACAGAGGACTGGGGATTCATGTTTGTTGCCTGAACAACGAGGTGCCTTTCATGAGCTGCAACAAGAGAGGGGCTGAAAATTCCCTGCCATTTTCAGTGCAGCTCTCAGGTGGGGTGTCCCAGTGTCCATGGCTAATGGAAATACTTGGTATTTGATATAGGAAGAGTGGGCTGCCCACATCCAGAGGTGCTTTCCTGACCTGCAGCTCCAGCCTTGCTGCTCTGAAGCTGGGAATGCTGTGGCAGCTGCTGCTCAGACCTCGTCTCTTAAGGTTCAAGGACTCCTTTGTGCAGAACAAGTTTTCCAGGGCTACAGACCTGTGCTTTAATTTTTAACTTGTCCTAGAGCCACACACTCTGGAAATGCTGTGGCTACACCTTGTGGGGCTGAGCAGAGCAATCCACACTGGGGCTGATCTAAGCAGTCTCCACACAGTGGGGCTGCTGCAAGGTTGGGGTGTTCACAGGGCTTCCAGCTCTAGCACAGCCTTCCAGAGCTTCCAGGTGTCCTCCTCAGCATCATCTGAAACAGGGACTGTGAAACCCCTGCTTAGGAAGGCAGCCTCATGAGTGTGACCTGCAGCTTGGGGCCTGGAGTCCTTTGAGATGCTCCCAGTCTGCAGCTGCAGAGCAGCTTTTTCAGGTTTGTTTTTAAACAATGATCAGTTCACCTTTAATTTCACTTTGAGGCCAAGTGAAGTGAGCCAGGAAACCTTTCCCAAAGCAGAGGGCTATGAACACACTGAGTAGAATGAGACTGAACAGGACCAAGGGCCATTCCTTTCTTTCCATGTTGCTGGTTCCTAAGGTTGTTTCCCAGTCAGTCTGTGAAATGGCTTGTTTCAGTTCTTTCAAAGTGCAATTGCTTTGAAGGCATCAAATCTTCATTTCAATCAAATTTGGAGCCAAACCTTAAAAGACATATTTTTTTGCCAAGTGCCCTTTTTCTTTATATTGGCTAGCTCTATTAATTGTAGCAAATGATCCATAGCACTGCAGCATATCCAGGTAGGTGCCATATGCTGTCTAAAAGGAAACCACCCTGCTGTGTCTCTATTATTCTGAGTTCATAAACAGTGTGCTCCTACAGACTTGTAATAGGTGCAGGAGATCTTCAACAGTAGCCTTGTGAAGTGTGGCTGTAAATATCAAATGCTGAGTAGAGAGAATAACTGTTTTCAGATTTTGATACAAACCTTTGAAAGACAGGCACAAACAAAATTTATAATAGCAATGTCTCTAAATAGAAAAAAAAAATGGAAGAAACAGTCCTGAAAGTAAAGAGAGGAGAATGATTAGTACTAAATCCTGTTATTAATATGAGTCTCATTCATTCAGACTAATATATTCCTAGCAATCCCTGCTGACCTGTACAACACAGGCTGATATTTATTGCATTGAAATGGTGAAGATACTTTAACTGATCACAAATGAGTATGAATGATCATCTGAGCACACACAGGGCAATGACATTCCATCAGCAAAGTACAGCAAAAGTCAACAACAAAGTCAGAGTTACTTCAGCTTCCAAGGCTTTTCTTATCTGGCTATTGTAGTAGGACAAGGACATGTTTTCAAATGTAAAAAGAATTAATTAATTTTGAAAAAAGGCTTATGGCTCCAGTATTGCCATCAGAGTGATGTGATTTTGTCATGCATGCTTCAGTCTAATCCTACAAAATGTCAGTATTTCTGTGTCCAATTAGGTGACGTGGTATTGTGATGGGATTAGTGACCTTACCCATTTTGTTTTAAATGTTTTGGATGAAAAGTTACTATTTCTTTGGAACAGAGGTTTTTTTCCCCTCTATGTTTTATATTTTTGTGTAGCAGTTCTGTATATGAATCACTTTAAGAAGAGAGTAAAACTGAATTACATTACATGTGACCCAAGTACAAAGGTTCAAATCAGATTTTCCTTAAACCTTGCATTTATTATTAGGTTCATGATTATACAGTCTTTTAATAAAATGTAATGACAGGGATATGACATATTTGAGGCAGAGGTCAGATAATAAATTCACACATCAGAATGTTTTCTCTTGAAGCTTTCTAAAATTCTTCTGAGTCTGGTATGTCTCTCTAATTCAGTGTAACCTGTGCATTTTTGAAATGGTGTTCATTATGTCTGAATTCTTGTATCCTCTCACAGAGATCATTTTCCTGATTATATGCACTATAGATAATGTATTTAGCCATGTTTGTCTCCATTCATAATCTGTGGATTGATGCTTCTTTGTGATAAACGTGGATCAACCTCAGGACATGTGATAGACTCTGAAGTTTTGCTTATAAATTATCCAGAGTATTTATTACAGTTTTTGGCATGTGGTCAGTTGAAGAAACTTCTCATGAGGATCAGGAAAGAGCAAGTAGAAAATTGACATAATTAAATTCAAAAGGTCTGTGGCTGAAAAATTAAGAGAAGGTGTCAAGGAACAATGGATCCAACTTTCTTCTACAGTTTAGAGCATCTGCAGAGCCCCTTACTTATAGACGAGGCAACTGAATCTTCAGGTAGCCAACAAAGGACAACAATAAACCCAAGTCCAAACAGAAGTCTGCTTGTCACAGTGGACTATTAGGGCCACCATGAGCAGGATCCCATGGCACTATTGTATTAGGCATGATATATAAATAATAAGATGATATATTGTAGCCAGAGTTATTATATAGGTTTTTTTTAGGAGAAAAAATTGCTTTCTTCAAGTCATGTGACTATAAGAAGTAGAGAGATCATGTGGTCTTTGGTGATCAGTTCTGCTCTGAATATTGAAAATATAAAGAAATAATTTTTTATGAAATTGTGGGCTAGCGCAGTTTTGAGATCATTCTTAAAAGTGGTCTTCTGGGTAGTTTGGTGCTCATTGCAGCTCAAATAGGAAAATAAAACATACAAACATCTGAAGAACTAAAGTATACAAAGAATTCACTGACTTTTGACCTTCTTTCTTCTGTGGATGAATACTTTCACTTGCATTTGAAAACCCGCCAGTGTAGCCTGCTCTATGATTAGCAATGAATTCTGCTGTCAGGGAACTGGCAGCTTTCAGCCTCTGAACAAGGGCTTGTAACAACAGAGTAAGTGCTCATGCTCATGTTGTTTTGATAGTACTTCTATTTTTTCTGTGGTGTGTATTATATCAGTCTCTTTTGTCCTTGTCTTACCAATATCATCCTGCTAGTGTCCGTACATTTCTGCAATTGCCTATCCATGCTTACTCTCTTTATGGTGGTTAAAATCCTTGCAGAACCCTATTCAAAATAACCCACTTCAGCTGTTCTTGATGGGTACATTAAGGTCTTCTGTTCTTTACCACATTTTTGCTTTTTTATTACCTTGGATGAGATTAATATAAAAATTTCAAAGGCATTTCTTTGCCTGTGTTAAAACTCAATGAAATATTCCCTTCTGGTCCATTGACCATGTTGCTATGAGTGGACACAATGCCACCAATGAATATTGAAACCTTTATCTCTAATGTTTCAGCATTAAACTTTCTCTGTGTGGAAAGGTGCTATCTTCCTTCCTGCTAACTGTTCACTAGCCATTAGTTTTTCTAATATATTAGGCACAGCTTGGGGAAGGTTTGGACTCCCTCCTTCTCTTGTTCTGTTGCTGCATATTCATTTCATAATGTTCTCTGCAGAAATCATGACCTAAATGCACTTTGCTTAAACCCCAGCTTGCTGCTACCCTCCTGTATATGAATAGAGTTTTTTCCAATACCATCGCTGAATCTTCTACTTCCTTCTCTCCACCCATTTGTTTGATTTTGCTCTCTTTTGCCTATATGTAATTTTCTGAAGAGAATTACTTTAATTATAAGTGCAAAAATAACACCACCACTATGTTACAGTAGCTAAGACTGAAAATAAACTTTCTCATAAGACTTAAACCTTTTAAAACTTTTTCTTTCATTTTTTTTTTTGTTGGGATGGTGCCTTTAAATTTTAACTATTTCAATTTTAACTCCTATGACTCTCTGCAACTGATTCTACCTGCAGATAATAGCATGAATCAGAGTGTTCTCTAGGACAATTGATGATCACTATTTTCCATCTGCCAAAGATGTGCTCCTCAACCTTGTAAGGCCTAAATGAAAGTAAAAATGTTTGCTGATAGAGCTCTGGAGCCAAGCACTCCTGGTGGACACCTACCTGGCCCATAATATAATTAGCAAAACTACATGTATATCAATGTAAGCCAAGATTATGTTAGAAGCTGAAGCTAATAAAAAATGTAAAAAATAAATTTTAAAAAAAATATAAATCATGGACTCAGCTGGAATTACAAATGGTACAGCACAGGTACTGGTCTCTACCCTAGACCTGGCCTAAGGGAAAACGGAGGCTTCACCCCTGGCTGTAGGGAACTGCAGTGGAAACAGAAATTCCTCTTTGTAATTCTCCAAAAACTGACCAGGAGCTCCCTTTGCCTCTTCCTTGGTCCTGTCCCTATCAGATCAGTTTTTTAGTTCTTTCCTACCTCTCCTCATTTTTTGCCTCCTTCATTTTCACTCAAATGCATGAAGAATAAATGGTCCAATAAGGGAATAAATGGAACAGAATTTGTTACAAAAATTCCCCAAAGACATATGATGGTTACACTTCCTTCATTCCACACCTGCAAATCCTCATTGTCTTTGATGGTGCTGAGGAAGGACTGAATCTGACCCTGCCATTAAATACTTACCTTTTTCAGGATTTTCTTCCTCTCTGGTTATGTAGAGAACTCAGCTGGAAATCTCTGCACAGCTTAGTCTTTCTTGAATTTGTAGTGATATCATGGTTAGCTTCTTCAATTCTTTTGTCATGTACATCCTATCAAATCCTGTCAGGGAGTCTGAAATATCTGTTCCCAGCCTCCTTCCTCAGCTCTAGAAAGCCAACAACAGTTAGGTTTCCAGGGATAAAAAAGTAACTTAGAGACCTGTCCTCTTTCAGCTCTGTTCTGCTGCAGACCCCACGATGATGGGCAAATAAATTGGACACTTAGTGACATTTCTCATCTCCAAGGGGTACAGGTCTGTTAAAGATGCTCTGAGTCTGCAGGATGGCAAAAATCCAAGGTGCAGTGAAGATATGAGTTTCAAGGGGTATTATGAAGAAAAAAACCCACATTATCAGAGCTTTGCAGTGCATCTGCAGTCAGCAAGAAACAGTTAATACATTTCCTGAATCCTGACATGATGAACTTTAAACTTTTATCTTTGGACAACGACATATCCAGCTTTTTCCTTTTTTTTTCCTCTATCACTTTAGGTTTTGACAGTGCGTGGGTGAAAAGAAAACTGCAGAGATTATGAGGAAAAGTAAACAATGCTTGGTAATTTCTTGGATTAATGTTTCTGTTACAGGCATGACTTTTCTTGTGTACAGGATTTTTTAAAAGAGCAGAAGTCACAACATGTACTAAGCATCCATGCAATTAAAGAGTATTCTGTGCCATGAGATAGACTTTTCTTTGTGATATTTTTATATAGCTGGAGTTAATGCTGAATATAATCTACATCCAATCAATGGTATTGTGCATCATCAGATGAAAAACATATTCAACATAACTGCTGTTAGTTCCTGTTTAAAGCCCTAATCAGAGTCTATGCCAACATGTAATCACATTGCAGAATAAATTGTTATAATATAAAGTATGTGGAATAGATAGTAAGACATACTAAAAGACTGCTTTCCATCTCCAGAAATAATTGCTGAGAGGTTTCCTTGGAAATGCCTCAAGCCACATGACCAAATGACTACAACAGCTATTACAGTACAGAGTGCAGGCTAAGAACCTGTCCAGCTTAGGAGCCAATAAATACCAGGAGGGAGAAGGTGCCCTGGAGGTGGGTCCCACCTAATTCCTCTCTGAGCAGAGTCCACCATAAAGTTCAGGTACCTCTGTACATTTAAGGAAGACTAAAGAAAAGATGCAGAAATTCCCAGCTGAGTTCTCTTCAAGTACCTAAACATCTGGACTAGAAAAACATTTTCAGTGAGGTTAATGTTTATTTGTGCTGTTAAGAACCTCCTGGACTGTGAATGGTTTATCCCAGGAAGTCTGTGTCATCAGAGAAGACCCTTTTGACGCACAATCCTCTCCTTGCTTCACTCATTCTGCACAGAAATGTGCTGGTGCTGAGTCAGGCAGCCACCCCTGGCTCACTGCAGTGTTCCAAGTCTCTTCCCCCTCACCCCCAACCAGAGCTAAGCTGCACAACAGGCTTTTTGTGGCATTTTGTTCCTCCAGTCCAGGTTCTGAATTGTCCACCCAGATGTACAAGAATCCCACTGTCCTCCATGTGCTCTTCTCATTGAAGTTATGCCAGTCTCCAAAGTTTCTCTTTGCCATACAGCCCAGATTCTCTGAAGTGGGTGATTAGTGTCTCTCTGCTAGCCTGGCTCTCTTTTGGACTGAAATAGTAGCCAAGCTGACGAACTAGAGAAGGTGGTAATGTGTGGCAGGGGGTGTGGAGGGCCTGTGAATAAAGCCAGGTAGGTGTGCAGCCAGCTGGGGATGCACCTCGTTGTATGGACCAGGAGATGGAACTCTGTGCAGCTCCTGTGGCACTGATGTGGGAAGAGATGTTCCATCCTAGTGCCCAGCTTTGTGAGCTCCAGTGACAGCTGCAGGACAAGGAGGTGATTTACAAACAGGCTGAGTTAATTTTATGTGTTTCTAATCTGTTCCCTTTCTCTCGTGCCTCTCCTAAATCTCCAGTGCTCCAAAAGCTCATTCTGGGTGAGACCTTTGTAAGAACCCAGAGGCACTAAGCCTGGGGGCACTCAAGACAATGAGTGTCACAAACTCTTTCTTAGGGCCTGACTGTTCATATATGCAAACATCTGCCTCCTGCATTTTTAGGGTCTGTGAATGATACTGCTAAATAGAACTATCACACGGTAATTCTTTAAAAGAGATTAAAAGAGGCAATTTTCCACTTTACTGTTGCTGTTACTGAATTGTCAGGGCCTCTCTACTCAGTGGGTCACAGGGTGGGTCTCTGCTGGGTTGCCCTGCCTCAGGCCCGTGGTTCTGGAGCCAGGTACCACTGTCAGGTTTCTCCCCAAGGTCCAGTCTACCCAAGAGTCTGAAGGGCCTTAAGGCCAGCATTGCAGGTGACCTGGTAAGGCATAATGTGCCTTAGGACTGTTGTCCCCTACTGTGCAGAGGATCTTTTCCTCACCGTCTTCTTGTCCTTTCCTATCACGTTCTGGTTGGCTCCTCTCTACGAAATTGGAGATGTATGGATCTGTCTTGCTTTTCCCAGAAAGTCTCTGCACTGCTTTAGAGAGAGCTATCAAGCATGTCCAGTGACTGTCACTCTCCCTTGTCTGCCAGAGCCTCTGGACCCATCTAATTAAGATGCTGCGCTTTGCTCTTGGTGTGTGTGCACACAGAGCACTCAACACAAAAGAAATCTGTCTCCCCTTCACTGCCTCTCTCCTGTTTGGACAAAATGAAAATCAAACTCTGCAGTATAAACATGAGGGTTACAAAAGTGTTTCTGGCTTCTTTGGATGTTACTATGGAACATATAGACCAATAACAGAATTATGATTTAAACACTTTCGCCACCATGAATCTGCTGTTGCACAGTTTTTAATAAAATAATTTGCAGCCGCTCCCAATCAGTTGTGTCAGCAGATTTAGTTCATCTTTGAGGCCCAGCAGGGATGACAGTCTATTTGTTATTAGAGTAATAAATAAACAAGGAACTTGTCAGAGGCAAAACTGCTATGTGTGCCTTTGTAAGATAAATGCTGCCTTTGAATAGACAAATATTTACGGTATTACAGACCAAAATTGTCATCCTAGCTGAAGGCCTTGTATTATGAAATTAAAGAAAAAAAGATTATGATTTCTAGATCTTTCCAGTGAAGGCAAAGATAGCGCTCCCTAATGAAAATGGATCAATAGATTTCATGATAATGAGCAGGCCATTTTAGTAAAGCTATAGCCCTCTAGCCCTGTATCTTTCTACAGAGAAATTTATGTTGTGTATTCATGTCAGTGTGCTATTGGTATAGCCAATATAAACATTTTTTAACATCACCTTCCATTTCATGTCCCTGAGACTGCACTACATATGTTTTCTGAGGCTTTTTGCAGGAGGTTTTCTGAAACGCTTTAGAGGAATTAGGAGAAAGGATTTACTGAAAATCAATGTGATTCCTGATTCGAGTGCTGTAGAGCCTTTGAAAATCTTCAGAGGAGAATGCAGGAGGCTGGTTTGTTTATTCCAGCCTAGCCTATACGAAGTTGAATGTTTGGGGAATTACTGTATTCTACACAGAACTGGAAAGAAATGTTAAGTTTAAAGTTTATTATACAGCAAGTGATCTTCTATATGACTATTCTTCCGTGGTGGTAAACCAGTCATTGCATCAACAGACAGAAAGAAATACAGAGTTGAGAGGTCAAAACAAGATTGGCAAGGCTCTTAAGAATGAAAAGATGTGAAGCGTGAAAGCAAAAGGATGCCAGCTGTTACCAACTTTTAGGAGTTAAAGTTCCTGCATTTCATTAAAAATCAGGGAGGAAATAAAAGATTCATCAAAGTGAAGTGAAAATTCTGCTTCTCCTAAAAGAATTCCCAGGAGTTCTCAGAAATTCCCAAGATGAGTTAACACCTCTCAGACCAGGCATTATTGTACATTTAATTCAGTCTTAGACAGAACACGTTATGTGCAGGCTGCTCCTCGTGATGCTCAGATCCATCACTGTGTTTATTTGCTTCACTAAAATATATCAACCATGGGCAGAAATGTTGAAATTTGGACAGTTCCAGTATGAAGTGTAGCCACAGCTCCCAATTCCTTGATACAAACACAAGGTTTTGTTGGAAGCAGGAGTCTAAATGAAAAATGGCATTGCTAGCAGTGAATGGTGCTGCTTTTTTGGGGTGATGTGTGTTAGACAGGAGGTGCTGAGGAATGAAGTGATACCAGTGTTACCTGTCCTGGTGCTTTGATATAAAGGAATCTCTAACTCTAGCCAGCAAGTTCCTTTAGAAAATTATGATTCTCTTAACTTATGCTACCTCTTCTGATCTTCATGCTACAATTATATATTTAAAAAAGCGTTCAGAGGGAAATCACAGCTGGGGGTTGACTTTAAGTTAATTCGTGAGCTGCATCAAATCTCATTTAGAAGCAGGTGAGGCTTACTGAGGACTCCCTCAGAGTTTCTCTTCAGGCAAAACTTTGATTCTTGTCCTGTGTTGTTACAATGTGAGGACAGCCTAAATGCAAGTCCAGGGCTGATCTCACTTGCCTTAATTTGTCAGTGTGACTATCACATTTACCTTGTTTATAAGCGTGTAACTGAAATAAGAGTTGTTCCTTTTGCGTTTCACAGGAACTAAAATGCAGATCTTACTGCTATTACTTTAGTAGTATTTTTATAAGCTGGATCCATCTTTTCATGCTGTCATTATAACAGAGTTTATTATGATCTGCAAGCTAAATAGCCTAAGCAGCAATAAGAAGCAAATTAAAAACCCCAGAGCGGTATGATTTCATTCTCCTTCACTGTGATCTAACTGTAATATAAAGCTTGCTTTTTTTTTTTTTAAGGGGAAATAAAATTTGCTCTTCTGTCACCTCGTTTTTCTTTTAAGAGGCTACCTCATTGCCCAATTCCCCAAAAATAATTTCCTAAGCCCATTCTTTGTGCTGTATCCTGATGTACACACAATTTGCTGAGATCATTTTTTCTGACTGTCATCCAGCAAGCCACACTACAACTGTGCCTGTGCCCCACATGGGACACAGAGAAGCAAGATTAACCACCATCTAATTTCTACTTTTGTCATAAATGTTGCCTATAACACATGGCAGACAAAGTGTGCTCTCTGAGGAGTTTGACACAGCCACTGTCTGGCAGTCTGGGTGGTAGAGAATATATTATTTATCATACTCAATGGGATGAGGCGGGCACTGAAGCTACTTATTGGAGCAGCTGTGAACCCCCAATCTCCTTAATTTTCAAAACAGGTAATTAACTGGAAAGTCATTTATAATAACTACTGACATCTCCAGAATCCACAGAATGGGTTGTTAACTTCGCAGCTTTATTGTACTGATATTTTGTTGACAGTTCTGTACTGAAGTCTGTCAGGAAACCGCATATTCTTTATACTGAAGGAGAAATATATCTGAACATTTCTGACATGTCAATATTAGCCTTGGACTCACCAGAAGCAATGGTTGGAAGCTGGGTGTTTTGGAGGACAGAGCAGGGGGATGCTCTTGGCTGTGCTTATTTTTTAACCACTGTGTGGGAAAAATGACCAGAATCTGAGCAACTAGCATTTCATGTAGTAAGAATTTTTTCCACGTGCTCTGTTCCAATGCTGAATTGAATCCCAAAATAAAAATATGCATTTGTGTAAAGGCTGACATGCTGGGAAGGGCAGAGGACCAGCGGGCATAAAGCTGCTGCAAACAAAAATCTGCTCTGCTTTGCTCCAGCTTAAGTAAAGGGCCAAGGTCCAGGACACTGTGAAGGATGAATTGGTTCTAACAGGGCTGTCATTCCAGATAAGCAATCAGATATTTAAAGTGGTAATGTGGAGAATCATCTCATGAGTCTGTGTATCAAAACTGACTGGTAAATGGAGTCAGTTGTGGCATCCAGGTGCAGAGATAAGGGTCTGGCAAATGCATTAGACAGATGAGAGGCATCAGATCGGTGTCCTTACTTTATACTCTGCTTGACTGTGATAAAAACTTCCATCTTCAGATGACTATCAGGGAGACTTAGGCTGAATTTTCTGCTCTTCTCAGGAAGGTTGCTCAGGGTGAAAGACATCTGATTTAAGCAAATGTTTTTCTGTTGAACATATCTGAGCTGTGAGGCGTCTTTATTTTGCTGGTTGATTTCTGTGAACAGAAAGCAGAATTCAGCAGAAACCTGGTCCTTGCTAACCGAGTATCATTTGTCAAAAGATACTTGGTATTAATAAATGAACCCCTGAATATGTGGCAGTAAGCAGCAATGTACACTATCTATCAGGAGATGTTTTTCTTCTATACTTGGCAGCATTGTTCTGGAGTTTGGGTTTATCTTAAAAAACTACTGTCTGTGGCTGTTAGAAAACAAGAGAAGTTCTTTGTAACCTCACAAACCACAGATTTATGACACCTCTAGTAACAGCAGCAGCTTGTTGGTAAGAGTGATAACAGAAACCAGGACTGTGTAGAAATTTAAAAAAACACCCAGCAATGTGTAATTGTGCATCCATTGAAATGTGTCCTGGGAACAGGGTTAGGTTATTTCCAGTACTTGGAAAAATTCATCCCATTGTAGAGGTTGTGTGTATGGAGTGTGCATGCTGAGGTGGTGTTTTGTGGGAAGTATTCTCCAAATGCTGGTTTTGTGGTCTTAATTCAAAGACTTTCAAAGCTGAAAAAGAGAAACTGAAATAATAAGTCAGGAAAAAGAAAATAAGTACTTTTTATGATAAATCTATCTGGGAAGTTGAATCCTTGAGGCAGATTCTCCTGCTGACTTCCCCCATTCTTAATACACAATAAATGCTGTTTCCCCAGAATCTCTGACACATTTTGTGAGGGCTGTGAACATGGAGTGGACAATAGAATCCAACTCTGAGATTTTATTTACTAAGTGAAATTTTGTTTCTGTGTTTCTAAGTTTCCCTAATCTAATTGGGTTTTGTCTATTGTAGTGGGAAGCACATCTTGCTTCTCTGCTGAACATAAAATTAGCTTTCATTGACGATTTGGGTTTGTTTGTATCTATATAAGCTTTTTCTCTAAATGAGTTTGTTCTTTCTAAAGCAAATATCACTCTCATATTTTGAAGGTGCAGAAAATTTGTAATCTTGTTTCTTCATTTTCCTTATTATGTTGTGTTAATTTATGTATACATTAACATGCATTTGCATGATTTATTCATTTAAAGCTGTACATGTTTATTTGAAAAGGAACTCAAAGAACTTTATCTCAAAAATGCTAAATTCAACACCATTGACAGAGTGTGTGTTTTTGGACTTTAGCCACGAGAGTAAAACATGGGTCTATAATTTCATTTGATTAAAAAAACTTTCTGAAGGGGTATTTTCCATTATTTTAGTTACTGAGGGTGAAATTCTGCAGGAAATACGAGGATTAAGGAGAAAGTATTGAGTTTGAAGGCTCTGCTGCATAAGACATTGTCTGGAGTGTTTTCTTCTGGTCCTTGTGTAAGTCTGGCAGATTTAGGGGAGGCAACAGTAGATTAGGGCAGACCTAATGATTGTAAAGTGTAAGGAAGCATTAACTGCTGTGAAACAGAATTCACAAAACCCATCTGCAGCAGACCTGGAAAATAGGTTTCTTCTCTAAAAATGTTGATATAAAAATGAAAATATCTGAATATAAATTAAAACCTGACATTTGTTAATGTTCAAAACCCCAAAGTTCCTTTCCATTACCTGCAACAATGAAATCAATTTCATGGGAAAAAAGTAAACTTTCAGGAAACTGTCAGATGGTTCTGGTACTTCTTCAACCTTGAGCATGCTAGACCAGAGCTAAGTCAAAGGAAAGAATTAACTCTTTCTGGGATCACTCCTTGGATCCAGTCTCCAGTGCACATCAGAGCTCTGACCTTGGCCTGGCAACCAAGAAATCTTCAAGATGTAGCATTTACTGCCATCAAGAGAGAAAGCACCCCTGGGGTCTCAAATTTGCCACCTTGTCACAGGAACAGAAAAATGTAAGATACTTGTATTTGTAACAAAAGGGGCAACACATCCATTTCAGTATAACACAGCTCTGCCTTGGATTTTCTGTTGTGAGTATTGATATTCCCGAAATTAAAATCAAAGTCAGCAAGATAATGGTGCATCTCTATTATTCTTTTTTTTTTTTTTTTTTTAATAAGATTCCTGTTGCTGTAATAGTTGGGCCTTTTCAATTCTTTTTTTGCCAACAAATTTAAATCACTATTTTATCCTCTTGCTTAAAATAGTTGAAAAATATGAAACTAAACTAATAAAAAAAAATATGTAGAGAAGCTGAGTGGAAAATTGAAAAATCTGTAGCAGTTCATGGTGCTGTGTAAAATAATTGGCATTAATTGCTGTTTCGAGCAGGAAATAAATGATTTCCAGTTGATATTACATAGAAAATAACTTAATGACAGTTGCTATTAAATGAGTAAAATTGTAAAAAAGTAGTCAATGAAAAATATTGAGCATGGAAAATTTTTCTATTAGGAAAATTTTTCATTAAATGCCTTGGTATTCAGCATATGGACCATTTATCCACAGTCATCTCCCATTTTCTGATAGGTCATCTCAACCTGATTAAAGAGCACTGTTAGAGCACTCCTGCACTTTAGAATTGGATTAACGTGCTCTGGCTGAGACAGAGTCCCTCAGGCACTCCTTTAATTGCAGCCAGGGCCCTCTCCAGCCTCACCCACTGTCCACACTGTAAATCTGCTCTTGTGCCTGCCTTAGCTCTGGCTGCAGGACTCTCTGCAGCCCTGGGGAGCAGCCTGACCTTCTCTGCTGTGCCTCTGTGGGTCTGGCTTCCCCCCTTTGGCACCAGAGTGGGGGTCCTGAGACACCCGAGGTTCAGGGCTGGGCTGAAAGCGCTGCTGTTCTGGCACAGCTCTCCAGCTCTTCCTCAACATCAGCTTCTGGCTTGCTCAGGAAAGGAGATGCTCAGAGCTTTCACCCTGTGCCCAGGGGGCCTCTCCGTGTTGTTTCACCTCCTGATGGGGGTGAAGCCCGCTGAGCCAGGACATCTCATCCAAAAATACCCTCTTGTTTTAGTTTTGAGATTCCTGTCTCGTAATTGTTCTGAGATACCATAATTATTATTCACTGCAAAGCCAGTTCAGGCCTTGCTGGGAAGAAAGAACATCTAACATCTTTATGTTTTTCTGTCCAAGCCGCAGTGCTTCTCTGACCACCCATTATTCTAGGTGAGCATTAGAAGAGAGGCTTTCAAATCCCTGGATTTGCAGAAGCCAGCAGAACCAGACAGGATCAGCTGTGTGGGGCTGTCACCTTCAGAGCTATTTCTCTGCACAGTCCTCACCACAGCTTCTGAAATAGGGTGGGCAAGACGTGCAGACAGTGGTGATCAGACTGATTGCAGATAGTGCAGATACAAAGGTTACCCCAACAGCTACAGGGCTGCAGTGCAGAATGATGTTTCTCGTGTCCTTTGCCTTGGGAGAGAACAAGCTACTTCTATAAATAGAACCTGGTCCTTTTTTCAAATAGTTGAAGATCCCATCCTTTTCAAATTCAGTTTTCTCTGCTTTACCTTGAGGTCAGGATTCAGTCCTGAACAATTTTGAACAGGAAAAGAGTGTTTTTTGCTCAAGCAATCCAATTTTAAGCTGCTCAGTCTGCAGTTCTTTTCACACATACCCACTCTTCACATGCTCTTGATGATCTGCAAATAAACAAACAAAAAAATCAACAGCCACCAGTTGTGAGTTGGCCAGCCCACTCTGTTGGATTGCACTGGAATTGTGTAGGCACAGGGATATTAAAAGAACTGTGTTGAAAAGGTTTTGTATATAAGGCTGAACCTCGTTCAGAAAACGTATGTGATTGTTATTGCACAGAACTGGATTACACAATTAGCTGAGACAGAAATAACTGAGCCTTTAAAAAAATTCGCTTCAGTCTCATTTACTTTATTCTATGAATCAGAGAGATCCAAGGCCAAATAATGAAAATATGAAAGCAATATCTGAGTCCTGTGATGAGCAGTAGACAGCTCAAATTCCTGTCACCAGACAGAACTTTTTACTGGCTCAGAGACAAAACAGACCTGCAACCTGAAGGTTTAAAATTCAAGGAACAAATTAGTGGCCAGATCTCAATTTCTGCTGCGATCTTGGCTTACCTTTATTGCTTTTGGAAATCTTGGGTTCTTCTTACAGCATTATGGCATGAAGTTTCAGCAAAAATTCCAGCACAGATGTTGATGTGTAGATGTGAATTCAGATTATATTTGGACTGGGAGCAGAATTCAAACCTTGTTGGGTTGAAGTACGTAAGGGTCCTATGTTGTGGGTTTGTCCTTCTTTGCTCATGAAACTCGTATTTTTGGATTGTAGCTTTCCTGGATAGGCACCCAAATCAATGTGTACAAGAGTGATGTAGAAAACATGAAAGGCAGCTTTTCTAAAGAGCTCTACAGGCACAATTTGAACAGTGCTGATGTCTAGCTGCCTAACCAGAATTACAGAAGTACCTGGCCACTCTCTTCTGACTGACTTCCACTGAGCTTTTGGAATTTCATTAAGCCTTAGCTGACTTGTTCAGGATGCTAGAGGACTTCAAAAACAGGCCCTGGCTCGAGCTGGGAGGCCGAGTTTCACTCATCTTTATTGGGCATAAATTTGTGAGTCAGATCTTTCTGCAAATCTTCTGCGTGGGATTTCCTGGGGGAGATCTCTGCACAGTGTTTGTAGCAGCTCTGGAGCTGCTTCACTGCAAGTGAGGGTGGAGCTGGAAACAGCAGTTTAGTCAATGAGTCTCTGCTGTGTGGGTCACATGCAGGCTTGGGGCAAGCTTAACCTGGGAATTACTGGTGCAAATTCTGATGATGAGCAGCCTGTATCTCTGTAGGAGAGTGATGGTGTCAATAATCTGAGAGAAAGACCCTCAAGAAGGCTGGTGTCTGCTGCACTTTGGGCAGGGCAGAAATCCTGAGAAATAAATCTTGTGATCCTCCTGCTTTTCAGCTGCTTCTTTCAAGTCTATGGTGGAAGGCTGGGCAGTTTCTGGTTTTATTGGAGGCCATTCACCTGTCCTTGGGAGCTGTTGCTGATTAATTGGAGTGTGGCTAAGATAGCTGGCAGACTGTGCTTTCTTTTCTTTTCTATTTCATTTTCTCTGCATTTTCATGGGGTGCACTATCACTGTAATTCACATATGACTGCTAGTTTGAATGGTGTTATTGTTGCAAAAAAAGTTTAAGAGGAGCCCGAGGCTGTAGAATATTATTGAAATGAAAGTTTTTTTGAAACTCATATTTCAGAGCTCATTAACTTACACAGTTCTGTGGGGGGTAGGGATCAGTAAATGAACAGTGATTATCTATAATCTCTGTGCTGGTGTCTGCCTTAGCTTCCTGTCTAGCTCTGTATCATGATAGAAAGCCATTTATATAATTGTACATATGGTACAGAGAGAGAATTAATCTTTGGAACTCATTGTTTAACACTGGACAAAAATACAAGGGCAAAAGATGACTGCACATGTAATCTCTGACTTGAACTCAAAGTCAAGTCAGAGTGAGAACCAAGGGAGTCAAAACTCATGAGCTGGGCTCCATGGGGAGCCAGCAAAGTAAATTTTCAGCTCAGAATTTGTCTTTCTTTGGTGGTTAGTTTGGTTCCACATCAGTTTAAAGAACCCCTGAAGCCTGGATTTTTTTCTTCTTACAGATACATACATTTTTTTTCTGCCTTCTCATAGAAGAACTGGAATAATTTTTACTGAAGTTTTCCAGCCCTAGAAAACAGCAACTCTAAAGAGTAAAGTTTGAGGAAATTGGTTAGATGAAAACCAGGAAATTTTCCTGTTCTTGTTCCAGGAGTAGCTGCTCAGTTTAGCTGTAACTTTTGGTGGACACAAGAACCTGTTCAATATTATACATAGACACTGAAGGATACCTAGACAGAGTAGCCTGTGACTCTCAGCACCATGAACAGTATCTCAAGTGATTTGTGACTTTTCTTCAGCTCTGTCATGTGGAAAAGGCTGTCTTAGAAAGTGTTCCTGATTTTAAACTTCACTTTGTAATTTATTAGCTATAACCTGCACTCCAACTCACTGCATTTATATTATTCTCCTTTTCCTGCAGTTTTGGTTCCAGCCTTGCAAAAGCTATCTACAGATTTGGCCCTGTGGCTCTGCCACTCTGTGCTCTCTGCTATGCCTCACCTCTCTTGCTACTCTGTTCTCCCATAAGGCTTTTCCCTCCACTGCTGTTCTGCTTCCTTAATCCAGAATCTTTTCCTCCAATGTTTTGCTCTCCTTGCTCCCTTGGAATTCATCATCTTCTTGTCCTACAGGACCTCTGCTCCCGTTATTTAACCCTGAAGATTTCCTTGTCCCCACTCCAACTCCTGGCAGGATTAGGAGGCACTGTCTGCAAGAGTGACTTCCATCTGCAAGTTTCAGCACTGTATGCCCAAGGAAGGATGGAAGGGATTGGTTTTTATTTTAAAACACTGTTTGGGAGTAATAAAAATTCCTGATTAAGTTTTTCAAATAAAAAATAAGAGTTGTTACAGGGATAACCCTAGGGTTTCATTATTTCTCTTTTTTTAGCATACAGTATTTCACAGTGAAGATATTAGGTCCATTTACACTTCACATTGCCACTTCGTGACTCCCAGAATATGCAATTCCATCCAGTCCTACAGGCATCTGCAGTGCCCAGCACAGATCACTCACACTGATTGCTGCTGGGGAAGGACAAAGCAAGGCTGGCTTTGGAGATGGGGCTGGAATTCTTCTTTTATCTCACATCCCAATGGCAATGCTATTTCTGTGGATTTCTTGTGGAATTGGGACAAGTCATTGAAAACATTGGAGGGTGCAAGGGCTGCCAGAATTTGCTCTCTTGAGTGTTCTGATGTCAGCAGTAGTGCTGTACATACAAGTGGCGCTCAACGTGCTGGTAACTATGTCTGTCCTCTAACAACAGCAAACTGAACTAGTCCCTCTCTTTTCCTTCTTGACCCTTTGACCACTCCAGGTTTTCTGTGTTTTTTCCTTCCCTTTTCTCATTTTCTTTCCACTGCTGCTGGAAATTTAACAAGAAAACTTCCTTTCTCCAGATCCGTAGCTGACGGTAGCTCTTTCAATTGCTTTTACTCAGGGCTATCACAGCTTTTCACTTTGAATTTTTATTAAAAAAGCTTAAAGTGGGATGGGGAGTTTATACACCTGATCTAACTTTTTAAAATAAAACAGTTACAGTTCAAAGCCAGGACAGCTGCTGGTAGCTGCCATTCAGAATGCTGGCTGTCAGTCTGATTTTTAAAATGACTTCTTCCCTCTTCCCCTCCCACCGTAATAGCTTCACATTCCACATTGAACCTCAAAGCTGTGATGTCACCCGGGGGCTGTATGTATAGCAAGTGCCAACTTAAACACTACAAGGCTTTTAAAAGTGAAAAAAATTGAAAAATAAGTTCCTTCTTACTTCTCTGCCAGTGAGGCAGCAACACCAGGGCTAAAAAAGACATGCCTGTTGTCAGATCAATGCCAAGGATGTGAAAATAGGGCCTCCTGGGTTTTTTTGTGTTTGTTTGGCTTTTCTTTGTTTGTTTTGCTCTACTTTCTGGTCTGCTTAAAACTGGTGTAATAAATTCAGATGCAGTCTGAGTCAAGTGTTGGAGGTGGTGCCAGCTCACCAATTGCTGTAGGATGGGCACTCAGATCTGGGGCTGGGAAGGGAAAAACCTCTCCAGCCTTTGTGTACTCCTTGCATGCTTCTGCACATCCATGTCAAGTGACAAAAATTGCCAAAGGCCACAAACTCCATTGTTCTCTCAATGGTGAACTTAGCAGAACTATAATAGTTTGAATAATCTCCTTGATATATAGTTTTCTTAATAGATTTGGTCAGGAATGCAAGCCTCAGATCAGGCTCACATTTCCTCAGATGCGATGATGGAGGGTGACAGTGATTAAAGATAATACTGAAAGTATTTTTTGAATACTTTTTGAAGTATTTGAAGTTTTGGTCTCTAGCAGCCTGCAATGCTCATGACCTTGGGCAGCCCTGAAACTTCCACCTTCACAGGGGCAGCCCTTGCCTAGAGCTAATGGCATTGCACATGCAGTGATAAATGAACAGGACTTTGGTGATATTTAACCAAGTTTCTCACCCAGATTCTTGAAGGAAAAAGGGAGTTGTCTTCCTCTGAGGTAGTCATTGAATGGTTTGGGTTGGAAGGGACTTTAAAGTTTATCTAGTAAAGAAAGGGTAAATGCTATTTTTTGTTTTGTGAGACCCTGAATGTAGCTGTACTGCAATTATAAAACCAAATAGTCTTCTTTTGTAGAACTATTAACATTGACAATGACATCAAGAGCCAATTCATCAGGAGCCACAGTGTCAACTTGAGTTTGGTAGTGCAAAACAAACAGAAAACTGAGATGATTTTTTTGGGGAGAGGAAACAACTGCTGTGGGGAAGACATTACATTGTGGGCACCTTTTTCTTTTAACAATAACATTTCATAGCCTTTAAAAGAGCATTTTCCCCATTCCCCCAAGTAATTTCTTGGCAGGGAGTTAAGTGAAAGGAGGAAGGTTTTTTTCTAAGGGCTTTTATACGATACTAAATAAATCTAGCAGCCTTCTGAGCAACAAACCCCTCCCCTGTGCTGCCCAGACTGCCTCTTACCACCAGCCCTGGAGTGGCCTGATGGTGTCTGACTGGTAAGTGCTGAAAGCATTACCAAGCCACACTGAGGGCTGAGCTCTCCAGCGGATGCCAGATGGAACCGGCATCAAGTAATTATTATTATTATTTATTAATTATCCACCTCACTAATGTGCAGAGCAATTTAACGCTGTTAAAAGGCACATTACGAGTGGAGAACAGGAGGCCTTGTCTTGAAGATTGTGTCTATTCTCCAGGGATAGACACTTCCTTCTAAAGAGATTTTTTCCTAAGTCAAGGCAGAAAGCCATGGACTCCTGGTCACCTCAAGAGTGACTCTTTTGGTTCCCCTCTTCCTGCAGTGACCTTACAAGCCCCACTGTCACTTGTCACATGGTGCAGGGATGGTCTGCTGAGCTTTCCCTGCTCTTTTTTAAATCATGTCCCACATTTACTTGCACTTCTCTCTGGATTCCCTTGATGCCCTCAGGGGGGCAGGCAGAATTTCTCCCTGAATATGGAATCCACAGCTGAAAGGAGGAGGTAAATGCTGGAGATGCAGATCAGCATTGTGCATATGAACCTGATTTTTAGGATCATGTCCAAGGAAGGAAGAAATATAAACAGCTGTTCACAGAGTGACTGAGAGGTGACATAAAGAGAAGAGACCTTTTCTGGCAACCAAAGGTAGCATCATCTCACAGGGGTCAAGGGCTAAGATGTGCGTCCTTTTTCCTTCCTCTGTCATGCTGTGGCTTGTGTAGCTGTATAATTTGGGATTTCTCATAGTGTGAGGTTTAATATTGTTTGCCAATGTCAGTTTTCCCTGCAAGCTGGAAGTGCTCATGTAAGCACGGAATAAGTAATGGTTGTAGGGAGGGCTGGGACGAGGAATGAGCCATGCTGGGATTTGGAAGAAATCAGATCAGAGAAAAAAGCCACAGCAAAAATGTGAAACCTCTCCTGACCCCTTCTCACACATTTTTTTCCTGAAAATTTCCACTCTGATGTTTATTCCCCCTGCCCCCACTCAGGCCCTTACGTGGGCAGGAGTGCAGGTGCTGAGGGATTTGCAAGGATCTCTGAGTGCCTGGTTTGTAGCAGAAAAGCAAGTGCTGAGGTTTGAGGAGCTGTTAGCTGCAGCTTTGGGAAACAGGAGGAAGGAGTCAGAAATAAAGAAGTAAATCTACTTGTCTGCTCAACATCAGTCTTGATGAGACAGAGGGCTTTATACCAGAGCCAGGGTTCCTTGACCCAACTGAGACTGACCCTAGTTTGGCTTTGGCTATGGACATTTCTTACTATTTTGGCCTAAACTGTTAGCTTGTCTGAGAGACATTTTTGATTGAGTTTAAAAAATAAACAAGAGCACCTAATACTATATTCAGCCTGTGAACTGGACTGAATATTGTGCTGACGATCCAGTTCTTGACATTTGCATGCCAAGGAGCTATGTAGTGCAATGTGATATATATTATTCATGCTCTCATGTACCTCATTTTCACTCTGTGTGACAGCACTTCTAGGATCAAGGTTCAGCACACTTCAGTGGACCTGGAGGCTTTATGGTTCTGATGCCTGGAAGCAAAACAGAAAAGAAACATTTGGGATGTGAGGTGTCTTTTGCCCAATGGATTTTCTTCGGACTGTGGCAGTTTAGCAGGTCTTTGGTCAGCACACAAATAGGCACTATCTGGGGCTCAAGCATGCACCTTAATTAAAAGGATCCAATTAATGCAGACTAATTTAAGATTCAATTTAAAAAGACCTTAGCTGAAGCAGTGTGGATAGCTGTGTAGACACTTTGATCTTTCTAAACTAGAGTTTTTTAGCTGAGTTTAAGACATTTAGGCCAACGTGAAACAAGATGCTCGCCAATTAGTAACAGGGGCTTAGCTCATCCTGGATAAACTGCTTTAAGTAAATCAGAGTAAGCTTGTGGGCAGATAAGGACTAAATAGGTCAGAGACAACTGGTGTTGACTTAATAGATTTGCATTTCCCCCTGAGTTAGTTTAGAGCTGATGCCCTCACACTGTAGGGTGTCTTTGCTGATAGTGCTGTTTTTCAGAGCTATAAAGATGAGTTTCTCACCAACTATAAAACCCCACAAAATAATCTTTCCTCTTTATATTGGTCTGCTTCTACTTCAAATATAATATGTGTTTGGGATGTCTCAATTCTAAACCAGTGGATCTGCCCTGTGCTTGTGGCTCTGATCCCAGGTGCTGATCAACAAGTGCTCGTGAGCATCCTCATCCTCCTTAGGAGGAGAAATCTGCTTTAAGGGAGGAGTGTCCTAATTCCATTGCCCATGACAGTCCTCCCATAGCAAATGATGCCTCTTTATCCTGGCTGTGGGGCTGCCCCCATTCACTGTAATTGAAGAATATACCCAGGAAAGGCCTGGACTGACACTCACTGGCAGCATTGCATGGTATTGATACCCAGGAGCTGGAGATATTTTTGTGGTTGACAGAAATTCAAATAATGTTTTCCATTTTCTATCAAGTAGGCATTTTGCTGTTCTCTTTTAAGCTGACTCTGTAATGGCTGTTTCAGTGGTGAGAAGGACCATGGTGCCACACTGCTGCCCAAATATCAGCTAATCTGATGAGACTTCTCCAAAGAAATGGTATATCCTTATCCTCATTATGTACATGAGAAAATGGAGGCAGAGAGAGTCTAAGTCATTTGTCTAAATCTGTACATTAAGTATTCACCAGCCAGAGATGTAAACTTGGACCTGCCAGAGCAGGAGCCCATGACCTGCCTCAGACCATTTTATTTCTGTTGAAAAGGTTATTTGACATTTGCATTCAGCTTACAAAGTGCTTTGGTTCCTGGCAGACAATAAGCAGTATGTAAAACACTGGGCTGAGATGTAAACAAGAGAAATTGAAACCATACACCCAGGGCCAAAATGGGCTAATCTGTGGACAAAATTAAATGCTGCAAGCAATCAAAACAAACCCTTGGTTTTTGGAGACACTGACTTTTTATATAAGAGAAGAGCATCCAGGTCTGTAGAATTTAGACAGATTTGGGCTTAGTCCTTTCTGTCATTGTGATGCCTGTACTGTGATTCTTTGTAGACGGCCATGAAGATGGAAAGCTACACCCAGAGATCATTTTTAATCAAGAGTAGTTGCTATTATTTAGCATAGTGACATGGGCAGCGTATCAAGGGAATTTCTAACTTTGTAAGATAGACAGAATTGATGACAAAGGCCTTTCCTGAAAGCTAATTGTTTCGAGGGTATCCAAAGTTGTGCTTGCTGTGCCTGTGCCATTAATCAGAGGGTGGAAGCTGGTGAAGCAGGAAACACTGGGTGCAGCACACAGAATTCCACTGGGCTGCCCACACTGGGTTTGCTGGAGTTTTGGGCAGGAACTGAAGTAGCCACAAGATTTCACTTTGCTCAGAAATAGTTGCCATCACTATCACAGTGTCAAGGGACCAGTCCCAAGACAAGGGCTCTGCCAAATCCCTTTTCCTGTTTGTCCCAGAGTTGTTCCCTGAGGGTCCCTGACATCCCCCACGAGGTAATTCAATAGTGGGACACCCTGCTTGGCATTTGGTTACTGGGGTGCTTTTGTGCAGAAGGCAGCATTTCTGTAGGTCACTGTGTTTTCATGATGATTTACAGAGGAGATGCTATTGGGTATTTGTCCTTGTTATGAATTTTCAGTCCTACCAAGACCAGAGGTGGGGCTATGGGTTGTTTTTGTCTGATTCCAGCGAACCACTGGGCTTTCACACTGAGATGTAACTCTTAATTGAAGTGTAACTCTTAATTTTCTCCTGTTTATATCCATTACAATATTTTATTTTTTTTTTTGTGTAAGCTTTAAGTTCTCTGCAAGCTTTGTGTCTTTATCACACTTAGGAAGACAGGATCCATATTTATGAATAAAGATTATAGGCTGTAAAATTATAATAGCAAAAAACCACAACAGTAAAAATTCTTGTAAGAATCTGGACCATGCTGGTAGTCCAGTGACAGCATGCAATCGAAATGAAGTTTTTATTTTTATTTTTTTTTGGCCCTTTGTAAAGAATATCAGAGCATTTCTAGGGATAAAGAAAAAAAACACAACCATGTCAATGAGGGGTTAAAAATATTGACTTTTGGTTCTTATAATAGGAAGACTTTCTTTAGTTCTGCAGGCAGGCTTGTATCAACTTTGAATTCAATTTAGGGATTGAATTTAACATGCGTAACCCACTGGGTTTGAAACTATAAAGGGACTTAAAAATGTACAACAGATAGGACCTTAGAAGTCTAAAGGATCCTTCACAAGATGAAAAGTATTTTATGTTGTTTGAGATACAGTAGTCTCTGAATTACACTTCAAAAAGCTTAACACATCCTTAAAATACATTCACAAGGGAAGATAATAATGTACAGTTTTAAATTTAGGCAGTGCATGTTCACCAATAAAGTTCCATCATCTTGAATAATTTAAGCTAGTGTGGATATTATCATTGAACTTACAGAGAAAACTGAAAAATGTGGAGACCCCTGCTTAGTGCTGATGACTGTGTAATGCTGTGAATGGTTGTAAATTCTTTGGGGAATCCACTGATGCATTCTTCTTGTATATTTATAACAAAACTCTGGTATTAAAGTTTCATTTTCCTCTGTTTTAAGCCTTAGCTAAAACAGGAGTATAAAAGCCATCGAGGAATGCAGAAGTATTACTAATGTTTCAGAAAATGGAATTATTAACCATAACACAATAATGCTCAAGGCCTGCTAGATGTTGCCTACTGATCAGCCCGCCTTGAAATTATGTTTATTTGCTTAAGTGAGTTTTTGGTTTATATTCTGTGAAAACATTTTTTATTTTTTTTTTTCCCCTATGCATGAACCCAAAATTGCTTAGTCTGTGTCCTTTTCCCTTGGATGTGATACCATAGCAGCAGCAGCAGCAGCAGCACACGCAGTTGCTAGCTAGGTAGCTTATTATTATGGTCACACTCCAGCACACAGCATACTTGTTGGAAGTTTCCAGAAATATTGCACTGCAGTCATTTTCCTTGCCGTTATGCTAATGGAATCAGGAAAATCAATTGTCCTTAAGGAACAGGGGAATGAGATGTGCTGTAAATGCCACAGGATGAGTGATTGGTTGATTGCAGGGATGGTGATTCAAACACGCCTCATCTCTACATTATCCTGATGAATTTTTATGGCCCTGCCTTTTTTTCTTCTATAGCTGTGGAGGAAGGTTTATGGCTTGCAGCTTTTTAGTTGATTGAATGCAGCTGGCATTGTTGCAGTGCAGAACAAATAGGTACTTTTTCTTTACAGCCTTAAAAGTAGATTGAAGAAATTGCACACCAACATTTTTGCAACAAAAGCATTCTTAAAAATGCAGATATTTTATGAAATTACTTTGCTCTCCTTCTCTACTGTCAGTAATCTTTCTATCAGAATAAAGGACAAAAATTGCTTGAGATTCTAGAGGAACATAGCTCCAATTTTTTATTCTTATCACAAAGAAAGCTAACTAAGGAGTTTCATTAGTATTCATTTTAGCCCAACGTAATTTTCTCCTTCCTAGTAACAAAAAAAGAAAAAAATGTATGCCTGTAACACCACTGAACCAAAGAAGGTCATCCTAAGTATATCAGCATTTTCTGTAACTCTTTCAGATTGTATTCACAAGGTAGCAAAGATAACTGCTTCAGCTCAAATTATAATAGTTCTAGTTATAGAATATAGAACACTATAATATAAAGGGTCTTATTTGATTGAATAAAACAGCACCCATGATCAGCTCTGAGTGCTGAGCTGCTGACAGCTAAAGCCAAACACATAAGAGCATTCTATTTATATCCAATTAATTTGCTGATAATTTATTCTCCCACTATACAATTTCCACATCACAGACAATGTTGATGTGACGTAGGGAACCTCTTTTGGAGGGTATTTTTCAAAGATGGAAACTCAGCTTGTTTTTCCCTTTGAATTAGCAATCCTTAAGAGGCAGTAAAATTCAGGTTACAGTACTTCCTTAAGGAGTTATGTTATCACACTATCATGACATCTTGACTATTTTGCCATTACATTTTGCATGTATTTAATATTTTCAAACCCAAGAGGTCTGTAACAGCTATGCACTGTGACATCTTACTGACACAGCCATGCCTGTGCATTTTGAGCCTGATTTATAAAAACTCCATCTTTCTTGGGCTACTCCTGAGTGGTGCCTTTCAGCCACAGGGTTACCTGGTGATAGTTACAGGAATCCATGAGAATTTAAGATGAACTCAAAACATTGTTTCCCCCCTGCCTAGATCTGGCCATGATATCTATAGGTGAAAATGTGTGCTGTTGTTTTAAATACAGAAGGCCTGGTTCCACCACTGTGTTTAATCTCATATAATAAATTGCATCTGTGCCAAGAGGGTGCAAAATAGCACTGCTGATGTGATTGGGGAATTGTGATTTGATCGCCTTTTACACTCAGTTTGCACAGGTGTTAATATCAGCATGAGTGTAAGGAAATGAGGAGCGCTGAAAAAAGTCCTTCTGTATGGAAAATTCAATCCAGACTCGTGGTATTGTAAGGTTTTACTTCACACCTGCTTCACTGAAAAGATAAAATACCTCTAATATTCGGATCAAAACAATTTTAAATGAAGTAGCAATGATCAAAAGAAGCACTTAGGTGTAAGAGATTATAGTACACACCCTGAGTAAATGTAGGCTTAAGTAGGACATAAGGAACACACAGCCCTTGTCCTGTGGATTTCACCTACTGACAGCATTATAACAAGAAACAGAGGTGCCAGAGAGCAGGACTAACCTTAACAGAGAAAATGAAATATGATTTTTTTTAGCATTGTGATGACTCTGTTCACAGATGTCATGGATATTGATGGCACTCTGCTTTAGTTTTTGCCACCAGGTTACTGGAAGCAATTTTATTTTTATTCTTTTCATCCTGTTACTTCTGTTATCAACACTTCCCTACAAAATCTTCACTTGTGTTTTCTTCTCATTTCAGATACATACATAGATAAAATTATTGTGAATTGCAAATGCCCATTATTGGAAATATATACTTTCTGTGTCTATTGTCTGTTGGATAGATTTACTAGAATTTAATTTTATATACATAATATTGTTCTTTCCAGTGTCCTGGTTTCACAATGAAGCAATTTCCTCAAAATAATTTATTGGTAATTCACTAATGTGAAATTGTAATGACCTTCTCAAGCTATTTGTTAGCCTAGATTCTTTTTTAATCCAAAATACATAAACACAGTTCTGTTAACAGGTTTATAGTTAAAAACTGCAGAAGTTATTCATCTTTCCTTTGGTCATAATGGCTTTGATGTGATCTGTGTCAGCCATGGGGAAGCACAAGAGCAGTAGCTGCGTCACGAGGCTTCACCAGGACAGATTCATGTTTTCCAAAGCGTGCGTGGATTTCAAGACGGTTTACATTGATAACGCTCTAAGAATGGCTTATTATCATAGTTACACAGGCAGCGAGCCAGAGTCAGCCTTCCCTGGCTAATTTGAACGGCCTTTCTTGTTTATGTTCTGGTCAACCATCTAAGGGGCTGCAAGGAAGTAGAAAGAAACCATTTTGAATGTTAATGGATGAGAGAAAATCACGGCTCATCAGACGACAAAGGCTGGGCTGGATCTGGTGGGCAGCAAGCAGGAGATGTTCCCACGTCTGCCTGGGCAGTGGATGGATGTCCCTGGTGGAAGTGAGAGGGCTCTAACCCTCCTGTCTCCTGTGGATGTTTGCATTCCCAGTGCATTTATTTACATTAGGGTTGTTTGTGCTGTATTATGTCGGATTGAACCAAAGTCTCTTGCAGAGCAAAGTGCTTTTATTTTGACATTTTCACATGGAAGTCAGCCATCACCCCTATAAGGAGAGTAAGCAAGATTTATGATGGGAATATTGATTTCCTTTATATGCTGGTATAAAATATATCTAAGCACAAAAGATAAGCTAGATCTCTTTGTTTGCTCCTTCTTGTCATCTGATGTCAGGACTTGCTGGAAGTGCCTTGATATTTTAAATCATAATGCAGTGAGGAAGGCAATTTGGGATCATGTGTACATCTTTATATGTACAGTTGAAAACCTTAGAGGGTGAGAGCTTCAGCAAGACTGGGCAGACCTGCCAGCCTGGGGGAAGAGGGAAATGCCTTCCAGCAGCCCTGTGGTACCTGTGTCTCAGCAGCTCTTTAGTCTGTCCTTACGTGTGGTGTAGGCAGGGCAGGCACCTCCAGAGCAGGGAAATCGTCTGTGCTCCCCTGCTCTGGTTCAGCAATGGCCACACTGGGGTTTTGGGGACATCTTTATGCCTCTCTCCTTCTGTGTGTGCCATGAGGCAGCTGGAGCAAGGATGGAGCTCCCAGCTGTTGTTACCAGCCCCATGTCCCATCCAGGTGTCTCTGGTCTGAACACAACATTTGGGCCCAATTTTCCAAAAGGCTCCTGTGCATGGTTGGTGTGCAGTGTCAGCCCTGGCCACGCTGCATCTGTGAGCTGTGGCTGCCTCCTGTTAACGTGCCTGACAAACATCTCTTGGCAATGAGAGCACCAGCAGCAAAAAAAGCTTTCCAGGATTTGAGTCCTGGTAATTTGGTTCCTTCACCCTTTGCTTCATTTATTAAGGGTCTGATTTTTTTCCCAGGTAAGTTCACCGAGGAAGGAACAACATGGACACAAAGTCAAATAACGATGTTAACAATACCGTGACTTTTTGCCATTTGCCAATTTGCAAAAACTTATTGAATGCATTGAAGATAGCTGGCATTAATAATGCACTAACCCCACATTTTCTCCTCCTCTATCTGGATCTCTCCTTATTGCACATATTGCTTGACCTTAAAAAGAGAATGAGTAATTTTTTGCTGGAGTAGAAAGTCTTTCTACTCTGGGTTTAAACTGAAAATAGAGCCCAGCTCACAAACCAGAAATTCATGATTATATCAAAGGTTTATGTATCACAGGGTGCTATGTGCCTTACTATTCCTTATTGGAAACCACCAACAAAAGAGAGAAACGTCAGTTAACCTTGAAGTAAATTAATTTGGGAGCCTAAGTACATCCTTTTGTGACTCTCTGTAGTTAACGTGTACTATGAATAGAAAAATAACAAAACCGTGAGGATCTGATTACTCTAAATAATCCCACTAGGGGGTGCAACAGAGTAAATTATTTCTTTCATGCAAATGTGTTAAACTTGCTGAGAATCAGAATTATTCCTCTCAACTGAGCCAGCTCCAAGAGTGATTGAAGCTCAAAATGTGAAGTATTGTCTGCCTGCTACTCCTTGGCCATCGAGGCTGAGGCATCAAGGCAATTCTGTTGGTAACCAGGCACTACCTGAAGGAGGGAGCTTTAGGCTGAACTGTTCACTTCAGAAGTCAGTGCTCTGTGTGATGAGGGGAAGACAGAATTATCCCTGTTTGCTCTGGAATTAGATATGAATATAGTTTTCATATGGAAATATCTGATATGTGTATTTTTCTGAAACAGACATGGCTCTTCTTGTTTTGTGGGGTTTTTTTGTTTGTTTTTTTTTAATTTGGAGATGCTATGAATGGCAGAAATATCAAGGAAGAGCCATTTGATGTTTCAGTTTCTTGCTGCTTTGTTTTTATCATGCTTAATTTCCATGCTATGCTTTGATGCCGTGCACTCATTTTTAGCTGCAAACGCAGATTTCACATATTGTGTGTGTTCCAACAGAGAAGGAAAGATTTACTGGTGTCCCATGCAAAAAAAAAAAAGAATTAAAAAAATCCAGATAAAATTATGCAGTGGCATTCTATTTTAATGAAAGTTACAGCTGGATGCAGCTTCTGCTATCCAATAACAGCTGATGTGCAGCCAAGGTGTACACTGTACCAACAGGCTAACAGTGATGAACAATTTCTGTAAAAATTGTCTTTTTTTTTTTTTTTTCTGCAGCATTTATCTGTAAAGAAAGTCTTTCTGTTTTTCCTTTAGTTACTAAAAGAAAAAATAAATATATAAAAAACCCTCAAAGGTCTGTTCATAAGTGAAGTGACTTGCAATTTCTTGCTGGATTGACAAATTTATTGACTCATTTTAATGGTGCAGGATGAGTCAAATTCAGGTGCTTTGGCCGGATGTTTTCTTCCAGGATTTCTTGGTCAAGGGCTGCAGAGGGGCTGTGCCTGGGAAAGAACAGTTCTTGCAGGTCTTTCTAAAGACAAGTATTCAATGAGATATTGTGCATATAATTTTGCATTGCAATAATTATTTGTTTTGTGTTTGAGTGCCTATTTGTGTGTGTGTGAGTGCCACTCCCTGAACCCCTGGCTTTGTGTGTCATCAGAGAAAAGATAAGTTGAAATAATGTAAGGGTCTGGCGTAAATTGAAGAAATGTGGGAAATTCAGTTAAAGGCTGAAATGTCATCTTCAATTCACCCCTGCTGTACTTAGTTATTGCAGCACACTTGGTACATAAGGTCACCCACTGCTCAGAGAAGGAGCTATTATCTCTGACGTGCAGGTACAAGAGGATAAGTGAACGATGATGTTGTGGCCCAGCTTTGGAGTTTTCCTGATTTCTTTCACTTTAAATGAGTCTTTCAATGAAACTTTGGCAGGTTTGTCCTATAATTGAGTCTCTCCTTTCTGGACATTTTGTTAATTTGTTTGTTTACATTAGTTTGAAAGCTTTTTGTTTTGCATATTTGTTACTTTCATGAGTCTGGGTTATCAGGGTCATTCTGCTGACCATCTCTAAGTGCTACAGAGGTGCTGTTCTTTCCCTGAAGTACTTTAACAAAGATTTGGAGTAACCTTGGGCTAGTGTTAAACATGCAGCTGGGGCTCCACTGTCATTTGAATGGGTATTTATTACATTTTGCAGAGTTTAATTCAGGTAGGATTAGCTTCTCTGGTGTTCAGTTTGTGAAAATGCCTTGCAGCCCACTCTGTTCAGTGGCTCCAGACCCAAGCAGGATGCAGTCTAAAGGGAGAACTTTCATCCATCACTGCAGAACATCTGGTTGGGCCAATTCTCAAGGGAATCTGGGAATCTCAAGAGTTTCTGGGATCATTTAAGGTGCTTGGAGATCCTCGTTTCATCCTGAATCCTCCCATATGCAAATTCTCTCCTGACTCTTTCAGAGAAGACTTAAAATAACCTTCGTCCTCTGATTCTGGAGGCTCTGAGTGATGGGCAGTTCTGCTTTAGAGGCCAGATTGGAGTGGCTGACCTTGCTCCATCAATCGATGGGAAAGGAAAGGCCAGGAGCTGGGATAAATGCCTTGCCCTTGCTCAGGGCAGAAATGAGAAGCCAGGAGCAGCAGTAGAAAGCCCAGCAGCAGCACTTCATACATGCATACAAACATCTGTGCTCAACACTAGGACTGTTAAATGATGTCTGCTTTATCATTTATCAGTTTCACACTTGGTAATTAGTTTATCTTTTCATTGCTGTTTTAAAAAGGCCTGGCCTCCCACGTTCCTGGCAGCCTTTGTTCACTCCTGCCCTTCCCTGCCCTCTCCTCATCTTCAGTCGGAGCAGGGTCAGGGAGGCAGGCTTGGTGTGCCACATAACTGAGGAGCTACAGGAGAGTAAGAGCAGGAGTGGAGTGGGAAGGTCCTAAAACAGATCTGCTGCCAGTGAAACACAACCTTTTTTCCTCTGTGACATTCATTTTGGGGCTCTGACTCCCTCTTAAGCTTTGCTGGTTCAGCTGCATGTGGGCTGTGCAAAACAGGGACAGAAGCAAAACAAACCCAAACAAAATAATGTAATTGCCACTTTCCCAGGCTGGTCTCAGGTTATGCTCACAACACAAAATTAATACCTCTGCTCTCTAGTATAAAAAGGGATCTCGTAGGCTTGTCATTTCTGCTTGTTGGGGTAGAGCCAAAGAGTCATTTTTCAGAGGGAGCCACAGAAATTTGTGATTTTGAACTACCTGGTATTCTAAGTTTCCAAACATCTATTGCTTCAGATGGCATATTGCTGCACAGCTATCATGGTCAGGGCTAAAAAAAAAATAATCTTGAAAGCTCTTCCAGCTTTTGGCACCTAAATCCTTTGGCATGTGCATTCATTTAGAATAAATTGACAGTCAGATCAGCAGCCCCAATATGTGCTTCATTAAGTGTTTGACAAAGACATGCTAGGCAGTAATCAGTGCACGAGGCTGTTGATGTTTCCTGAGTGGTAAGTGGTGCAGTGTGGTCCTGGGCACCCCAAAAGTTTGTGACATCTGCCATGAGAATGACTGTGCAGAATAACCTGCTGGAGAAGTGGAGAGGCAGCTGCATCATCTCAGCTGTGGCTGTGCAGTAACCAAGGGCATAAGCCTAATTTTCAGTAGATCTTTGGAGCTCAGTGGTGTGGCAAGGAGCCAGAGTGATTTTTGTGGAACTGTATTCCAGTTATAAGAATGGTGCTCTGTCCTTAAGTAGAAGATGGACACAAATATCCTGGCACATATTTCAGATTGCTTTGCTTGTCCATGGGAGGATTTTTCTTCATGCAAATTCCCATGGAGGTGACTGGGAGCCTGTTTGCATGTGGCCTGGGTGTGTACCCTGGGGATCTGACCTCTCTACATCAGTCTGACCTGAAGGGCTCACTTCACAGTGGAAATGCAGGATCCAGAACAGCTTCTAGTGGGTAAGCAAATCCCACCCTACCCAAGGACATACAATGGTTACACATCTTTGTCAGTAATAAAAACACCCATATTTGGAAAGCAATATCTGGGCAAGTGTTTTCTCAGTAATTTTTAATAAAATAAAAAAATGGGAAGAGGTGGAATTCTCTCATTGTGGGAGCTGTACAGGCTGTACTGTAGATCTGCTGGGACATTGTGCAGGATGCTCACCTGCAGCTATATCCCCTAGGCAGTGAGCTCACCTCCTAAGGAAGGAAATCTTGGTGTTGAATGAACTATTCTGTAAACACCAAATCCATGTCAGTTGAGTGGGTGCATTGATAGGCCACTGCCTGGATAGTGTCCTCTGGGATCCACTTCTGTGCTGAAACTCTACATGGGATCCCTGAAGGACAGGGAAGGGCTGTTTATTAGATGTGTAGCATCTAAACAAGAAAACATTGCTGTTTTGAAGATCAGTGTCTTGTGCTGCTATGATTTGTAGGACAAAGCCAAGGCACAGATGGAAGATAGACTTGCAGAGAAATTTTCAGGAAGGAGAAGCCAGCTTTGTCTTGAACAAACTGCATGAAATGCTGTTTCCTTTGAGATAACGTCTGGACCAAACCTGCTTTGCACATCTGAGAAAGCCTAGTTTACTTACATCACAAAATTCTGATACTATTTAGGATTATTATTAATAGCTTTTTTTAAAAAAAAGAAACCTAGAAGATTTCTGTAGGTGAAGAACTCAGCTGTAGTAATTGGCAGTGGAAACTCTTCATTAATTAGTGGATTATTTTTTTTTTTAATTCTTATGTTCCTAATATAGTATCAATTTTCAGGGAACACATGGCAACCACTTGTATGTTGACATTTCCTAGAAAAATCAGTTGGATACAGTGTAAAAGGAACATTGTCTAATATGCAGAAAAAAATTTGTGATTCTCTAAAATTTTAGCTGATTCTCCTAGTGCCCAATCTTTCGTCACACTTTCCAATTTTTCTTAAAAACACTGTTTAAAATAGTTGTATGGTATGGAGTTTATGAGATCTGTGACCAGAAAAAATACAAATCCTCCCATTGTGTCCATCTTTTGTAGTCCCTCCTGGGAGAGTGGCAGAGTTGTTATCTCAACTGTGCAAATGTTCTGGATGAGATGTGTGGCTTAGGTTCCTGACATGTTTGCTACAAGTGACGGGAACCTCATGGCACACCTGTGTGCAAACAACTGTGTGGATTGATGCTCAATAGAATCTAAATATCAGTTTGGTCTGCCAGAAGTGCAGCATGAATTGGCAGGTTGAGAGAAGCAGAGGATGATTAAATATCTGAATGGGAACACACTGATTGATTTAGAAAAGCTGGCTTAGTTCAGAGAAATAATTGGCAGGTGTTTTGCCCTGTTTGCTGACTTTAGAATTTTAAGAAATACTGAGAAATTTTGAGATACCTGTAAAAAAACCTGTATGTCACAGGCTACACCACTAGTGCTCAATTCAAAGACAAATATGAAAATGGCTTAGGTGGAAGAGTCTGTACAAGTTAAGGGGTTGTTAGGGAATAAAAGTAGCTCATGATGGGAGGAAAAATGGAAGAAGGAAATGTGAATGTGTGCTTGAATACACAAAGATGAAATCAGATGAAATGCCACATGTGAACATTTGCAGGGTGACTGAAGCCCCATTCAGTCAGGAGAGGCAAGGAGGATTTGTTCAATGCCAAGTTCACTTGTTGAAAACCGTGCTGTGGGAAAATGAAAATGAAGAAGATATGAAGAGATGTTTTGGCCTTATGATGACAATATGCACATTTTAATTGTTTGACAAATTGCATGTAAATCAAGAGCAGTGAAAGGGATATAGGCTCAGTTTCAAAAATTATCTGCCTCTGAAAATTAGGTCTTCACACCCAGAAATAGAAATTTAAGGCAGAGCCCATCGAAGCCAGTGCACAGGCTGTCAGCCCCGTCATTCCATTTGGAACGCCTTTGAAAACGGGAAAATGATGGTAGAGAAGCAATAAAGAGCTCAGTTATCTGCTGCTTTCACTTTGTCTTGTTGCCTACACAGATGCAGAATGCCAAATTTCTGCTGTTTCTCTGGCAGTGGCTTGCGTGGGTGCTCCCAGAGCTTCCTTTTCCTTAGGAGACTGCAGGACAGGGGAGAATTAGACCCATGGCCACTTCTGGGGTGTGCTGTGCACAGAGGATGCCATGTAGCAAACAGGGCAGTTAAACAGGCAGTGCTGGGGTTCTGTAGAGCTGGGTGTTGTAGCAGAGAAGACCTCGTCAAATGAAGGATTTTGTTAAGCGGGAGTGTTAAGTGAGCCAAAAGCTACAAGAACGTTGCTGTGGGCCCCATCTGGGAAAATGCCACAGATGAGATATTGTGGGAGTATGTAAGAGGATAAGTGGTAGGAAAAATGATATCTCAACATATATAAATCCTCAAAAATACATGAGGGTATAAAGTCTTAATATTAATTTCAGTGATATTCAGGGGATTTTTTTAAAGTGGTACCTCTAGGGGCTGAAGTAAATAGTCCCCCTTAGTATAAACATTTGATTGAATTCCCAGTGTGCCAGAGTCATTGGGTATCCCTAGTAGTCTGGAGTTACATGAACTGAAATAATGATTTCAGTGTAATCGAATCCAGCTCAGTGCTTCAAGGCAGAAACTGATCATTTGTGGACATTGCAGAGGAAATTTTCCATCCCTGAGCAGGGTTGCTTAGTGGGTGAGATGCACCATGGAAAGTGCTTGTTTGGATTAGTTTTAATTTCTTCCACAGATCACTCAGTAGTGATTACCAAGTCCTGGACTCATCTGTTGAGGGCAGTCATTACAATACTCTGGAGATCTTGCTAACAAAAAATTAGTGAAAGCAGACGAGAAAATCTCACCTGTGTTAGTTTTCTAAAAACTAAGTAATAGTAATGTTGTGGGTCAGAATTTATCCCTGGGCAAGGGAACAGTATGAACCAGAACCCATCTTACACTTCTGCAGGGGTATGGGTGCACCAAAATCTGGGA
Source organism: Parus major (assembly GCF_001522545.3). Taxonomy (NCBI): domain Eukaryota; kingdom Metazoa; phylum Chordata; class Aves; order Passeriformes; family Paridae; genus Parus; species Parus major. Next base: position 24,837,082 of record NC_031777.1, on the reverse strand, counting down.
ATGACATGGGCTGTTCAGACACACCTTGGAGGACTAGAGGGGACCTGGGTTGAAAACTCTTCCCAGCAGAGGCCCTTGGCCAGAAACCAGGAGTTTAAACTGCTACAGGCCAGGGGAAGTTGGGAAAAGGGAGCTATGGTTGTGAGGGACTGAAACTTTAAAATTTAATACAATAATGGCATTAATTTGGTCAGGGGAGCTAGACTGTAGTGCATCACTCACAGTGTTGTGACTTTTCTTGTTGCTCAGGAAGGGCAGCTCCACTGGAGCCACTGAGTGCAGCCATACAGGGAGATTGTGGCCAGCTAATGTATGATCACATCATGCCTTCCTTTTTATTGATTTTCTCAGAGGGCAAAACCTCGGAAGCTAGTCTTGAAAATGCTGTAGACAGCTCAAGATGCTGACCCAACATGAGAGGTATTTCCTCAGGGTATCATAAAGAAAAAAATAAAACCCTCTCTGAAAGCCTTGGCAAAGAGAGGGAGAAACGTCTGAGAGAAATGTAGTTCAAATGGTCCCTAATTTTAACACTGGAGTGTCACATGCATAATCCAGAAGGACATCACTTCTACCCAAAAGGGCTTCACATTCCTTCTTTTTAAAAGTCACATTCTAGGTGGGTTATTTACAACTTTTGCCTCCATGAGTGACAATTTTCATAAATTAGCCCCTGCATGTAAGGAATGTGCAAATTAAGAGGAACATTTTACACTGAGCCATGAAAAAGATATGAAACCTTGTCCCCCCTCTTTCTTTTTAAGCCAGTACAACACACTTTTTTTTTTAAGTTGCAGAATTCCTCAGGAACAGGCCTTCGCTAGAGATTTTCCAGCCTGGACCTCGTTACATGGACTGTTAATGGTCCATGTTACATTTGCATTACTGTAAAATCTCCCACTGATTTCAGCCATTGTGATCTGCTGGAAAAAATACCCCACTCAAGGTTTTAAACACAGCTGTAACCTCCAAGCAGACTGGAAAGGGACATGGAGCTGGTGAAGACAGATCATTCACCTAAAATGATCCCATGAGTGCACCCGAGCCGGGTGGGTGCACAGCTCAGTGTCCATGTGGGAGTGCCTTTGAGGCAGGGGAGAAGGGGCTGGATGGTGTCTGCTCCCCAGCCAGCTGCAGATCCACGTTCCAGGACAGCCACAGCTTGCTAACACAAGAGGATTGCTGTTCTGGCTATTCTAAAAGCAGTCTCAGGAAGAGGGTACATTTTAAAAAGTGACTTGAGCTCTTCCCTGAGCCTGTAATGAGAGCAATCGGAAAAGCAAGATGACTCGTCAGAAAACATGCACTGCTGGATGCTGAAGGAACAAATCTAAGCCTTGCATTTATTAATCTCAGTTACATGAGACAGACTAATGGATTAAATGTATTTGTAATGTAGTTGCCATTTAAATTTTTCAGGGACTCTGAAGATGATATGCAATTTTCCAAATCTCCCTTGTTTAAATGTATCTTTAAATCTAATATGTTGTTTCAGAGGGTGAGACACAATGAACTGGAGACAGATGTGTGTTTATATCATTGCTGGATATGCAGATGCTGAAGAGTTTTCCAGCAGTGAAACCTTTGAGATGGAGGGTAGAAAAGAGTGCCCTCACCACTGTAAAATGTGGTGTGGAGGAGAGGGGTGTTACGTGTGACTGGCCCCAGCTCTCAGCAAGTGCTTTTCTCCAGGAGTTTTGGTGTGTGGTTCACAGATTGTAGCTGTCATGGAGCACACATCACAAAGCCATGCATTATGAATGTGTCTTCTGTCTTCTGACTTGAGGTGCAGGAGGACTACAAAGATAAATTACATCCTCCCTAAATGAAGGCGTGGACGACTTTCTAAAGTCATACCAGACAAATCTCAGGCATGCAAAGCAGAGGAAAAACCTCTGGTGAAAGGCATGTGGCCTTGGTGTCTACATGGGCACATCTGGAAACTCATGGAGTTACACTGCAGACCTTTCTGCAGCCTTGGTTGCTAAGTTTATATATATTTAGTGGGTAGAAGTGGGGCTCTTGCCCTTCTGGTTAATGAAAGACACCCAGAACACATTAATGCTCTGGAATGAGTCCAGAACCCAAGTTCCAGCCCCAAGTTGCCTTTGGCTAAGTGTGAGCCTTAGTGTGAGCACACTGATGATTGCAGCTACCAGCTGGAGCAGATCTGGGAGAAAAGGTGTGAGGAGCACTAATATATCCACACAAAACAGCAATTAATTAGCTGACTGTGGTTACTGCAACTTCTGCTTTTACTTAACCTGTAGCAGCCTTATGAGCCTTTCTCTTATTGAGAGGTGACAAGGCCATCACCCCTGCAGGTATTTTGCTGCCTTGATTTCTGTGAGAGTTAGGTGGCTCAACACTTTTGAGACTCTGAGTCATAGTTCCTCCTTTTAATGGGTTTCAGTCACAGAACTTCTAGTCAGTTGTGAATCAGATGATTATTATCAGATGTTGGTATTGGTTATGAGCAAAACACCTCGTCTTGGTCAAAACCAATGCTTTTCTTCATGTGTTGTATCTCTAAAATCTTCTTGTGTCTTGTTTCAGTTCTTTTACAATAAGAGAAGTTATTTTTTTCTGTATTGCAGGGCCTGTCACAGGGAGAAACATCCCTATTTCTATGAGTGGTGATGAGAAGTAATTAAGCCTACAGGGTGACACCATTTTTGGTGACACGATTTTCTTGCAAGCCTAGGAAAATGGTGAAATATATTCTCCTCTCCAGGTTCAGAACAGGGCCTAGAAATCAGGTAAACTCTCATATTTCAAAAGCATTCACCTTTCCTAAAACTCCAGACACTACATCAGTTTTAATAAGGTATGTACAGGCCTAAAGTTAAAGGAACATTAGTGTGATTGTTGTTTTTTGTTTAAATCTCAGTGGAATCCTTCACATGTAAAAGGATTCCCTTGTAGTAAAGGACATGCCAGATACAATTTTGGTTTGTAAGAACCTGGAAGCAGTACTGACATGGACTTTGTTTTTTTGCACAAAGGTGAACCTCTCTAATGAGCTCTGTTTTGAAGCTAGAGGAAAATCAAAAAGAAGACAGCTAATATGTTAATATTTTATTTTTATGATCAACATTTTATGCATAACTGATTTGATGTAAAAATAAACACATCACTTTCAATTGTTCCCTTTGATTTTCTATGGCTGTTCTACCATTTGTGGCAAAACCACAATGCAATGTTAGTCAGTGATTAAAGCTGTTGTATATGATGATAATTTAAATAATAACATTAATCTATTTCTCACAGGAGACAGTGTAACACAATACAGGAGGATCACTACATGCTCTATCATGTTAGCAGAGTAAGGTGACAACTTTTCATTCCCAAATTTTAGTGAAGATGCCTTTAAAGATACCAGAAGTAAACAAAGTTATAATATTTCCTGTGTAGCTACAAGGTTTATTTATACACCAGGAAACTTTTTGATGTTTAATACTTGCTCTAAAGCCTTCAGTCCTAATTTCTACCAGCTAAAGCCACACAATTGACAAGGAGTAAAACTGAACTCAGCCAACAGGAAATTTATGACTGTGTTTTGTGTTGCTGCTTTCTGTGGGTACCAGCATGGACAAACTCAGGAAATTCATCTCTTGACCCCAGAAAGAAGGCTGATCTGATCTGTCCCCTAATGGAAACCCTCTTCTTGCCGCTGAGAAGTGATTCAAGCAGTCTCTGGACTTCACCTTGACATTTGAAATGCGTTTACCTTTGCCCAAGTGGTCAGGCTGCCACGATTCACCAGGCAGTGCTGCACCCAACACGTTAGAAGTGGCTGGTGTGGTGTTTGTTCTTTGGGTGAGCAAGACTAAAACTCCTCTGGCAGCAGAGGAGCTGAGACTGGACAGTTTCATGAACAACTTAGCAGGGCACAAGGTAGGATCAAAATAATGTGGTTTCACTGAAGTGAGACTGCTCCTGATAGCTCCTGCTGCCAGCTGGTGCTGCCAGCCCCCAGGCAAGGAGCAAATTCATAAAAGAATGTAAATTGGATCTCTCAGAATATTCAAGTATTTAACTCACTGCCTGTGCTGGTCAAAGTCATAGGCTTAGGCAAGGACTGCTAAACTGCTGCTTGAAAACTCTCTTAAATAAACCCAGTGTAACAAGAGATTGCTCTTTTTGAGAGTCTGAATCTTGGCTGTGGCTTTGGTCTTCATGGATCTATTCAGAATCAGGACTGGCTTTAAGCATCCTTCCAGGGGCAAGAGATAAAAGCTAGAGTTGAGTTTTAAGAGAGGTAGGCAGTGTTATTTGTCAATAGAAGTTGTTCTAAGCTGTTTTGAGGAGTTGCAGGAAGTTCAAGAAGGGTGCAGCTGTTTGCATACACATTGCTAGAGACAGGATTATGTAGTTCTTGAATGACTAGTTTGATCAGCAGTGCTTTTCTCTCGTGTTCTTTTGCTTGTATTTTCAGAGAACAGAAAAAAAAATCCTTTATAAACATTAGCTTAATATTTCTTACAACATTTTTGAACTTGGGCTTTTTCAGTATTTGAACTTCCTAAGCTGTGCACTGAACTATCATTTGGTTATAAACTTCACTGTATTGCTCCACTACTATAAGGAAATACTCCCAACACATGAATACCAATTAGTCCACAGCTGTTTATGAAGTGCATAATGGCTGGAGCAGATCAATACATTTAACAAATAAATGAACCACAAGGCAACCTGGCAAATATGGGATAAAGAAAATATGACAGCTTAGATTCTTTATAAAGGCATAAACCCCAACTTCCACCAAGAGAATAATAAATAATAAACTTTTCATTTGAATAAAAGCATGGGTTTGGAGAGATAAGAAAGTATATGAATTTATGTTAATGCTGCTTGTACCAGACATCACTATGAATATTAAGAAAGTGTAGCTTATATTTTAATCACAGTTATAATTTACATTCACAAAGTATTTGGTTCCCTATGGTCAATTAGGAGGGTAAACATTTTACTTTAATTTTTCTAAATAGATAACTGTAATGAAATATGTTTGTAAATTGCTGTGCTGTTTGTAAATTACTTCAAGGCTGCACCTCTCACTCAAATCCTGCTTTTGAAGAGAGCATTGCTGCTTCGTGAAGGGCAGAAGGGAGATGGGGAAAACCTCATAAAACTTGATATCTGAATCTTCACTGGATCTGCACTGGAATTTTCTAGACAGTCAGTATGGCATTGACTGGCTGTCAGCAGGACCAGCACATCTGGAAATATCAGAGTCCAGCTCCTCACAAGGGGTGGAGGGAGGGAGTTGTACTGAGGCATCTTCCATGACACTTTATACAAAGAGTTATGAATTCATTCTAAACCTCTTTTTAGCCAAAATCTCCTTTGCATTGTAATGGGATGAACACAAAGATCCAGTTCAGCTAAGCACAGGGCAGCACATGATATCTCTTAAGTCCTTGCTGACCAAATAATTGTTAATTCTTGCAAGGAAATCCTGGTGAAGTTGGTTGCTGGTCCAGAAGACAGAAGCCTGTGCTCTCCATCCCTTCATGCCTATGAATCTAGACTCTGATTTTTACTTGGGGAAAAAAACCCCAAAAATGTAACTGCCAAAAGATAACTGCCAATATTCTGTGCACTGTATCTTTTTAGGTTCACTTCATCTCCTTCTGTGTTTCTGACCCACTAAAACAAACCAATGCCAAGAATTATAAAATGTTCAACAGTAGACAAGAACGTGTGCACCACACTGGTTGTATATTCTGTGTGATTTAAACATATGCTTAAGCACTGCTGAATTTTGACTTAAATATTTACTCATGCACTAATTGAAATAATTTTTATAAATGGAAGCTTTAATCACTATACTGTAGCACCATTCTCTGCCCATGCCAAACAATATGTCACTATTATGATGTGATGGATTAAGATTTTTCCTTGTTCTATTTAAATGTCCTTTCAATAGGCTCTTAGGAGGAAGGAGATAGGGTTATTTAATTACTGTTTTAAAGAAAATAAGTATTTTTTAATTTTTTTCCTTTTTTTTTCTGGCTATTTTGTGATAGAAAAAATTCATAACACTACTCTGCCATTTTTTTTCTAGGGGTCAAGCTGATCCCAGGTGAACCTGGCAGGGGCATGCTTCTTTGGGACCAGAGGTATGTCAGGGGTAGGAAATAGCTGGTTCTTAGGCTGCAGATTCAGGAATCCAGGACAAAAACATGCCAGACTTATGGGATAGATCCCAAAAGGAGCTAGGGCTCTTGGTGCTTAGTGTTGGACTAAAAACTGGGTTCTTAGCTATGGTATTAATGTTAAAAAGTAAAGGTCATGTGCTTGAGATTTCTGTACATGAGCTAAAGAGAGTTAAGCCAACAAACATAGCAATGGGAGGGAACTTAAACTAGGCAATAGGCAGTGCAAGTGGAAACGTCCAAAACTCTGGCTCTTTTGTATTTAAGGAGTTCTTTGAGGTCTGTAGTCAGTGAACTCTCTGAACAAGGTACAAAGACAGTAATACTTCCTATGCTTAAAATGCACAAGGGGCATGGGAAAGAACAGGACAAAGCAGCAAAAGCTTGTGATGAGAATGTTCTCAGAATGAAGGAATTTAGGTTAAATTTTGCTCCAGCTGAGGAGATTCAAACATCCACCTCCAACCTTCAATGAGAACATTCTTCCTATCCACAAATTGGCTATTTTACAGTGCTAGAGAGGGATACCTTCAACATCTCCAACTGAAAGTGGGCCAATGTAAAACCAATTATGCAAGAGTCATGGGGACAGAGAGGGAACAAGCACAGGGAAGTCTATGACCTAATGGATAGAACTGAAAAACAGAGTGTGAGGACAATACCAGAGTGTGAGGACAATACCAGAGTGTGAGGACAATACCAGAGTTTGAAAACGTGGCCACAGATGTACAACTCGTTTGCCACTTGACAAGCAGATGCCTAAAACTTTGCATTATTATAATCAAATAAAATTCAGAAGGTATCAGGGTTTGAGGATGCAGTAAATGAAGTCATCCAGGCATAGCAGAGTTATATTATTATAGTGATTAGTTTTCTGGACATCAAAAGAGACAACAGTAGAGCACAACCAAGGGGACTTTATTAACACAGATCTGCAAACATCTCCATAGGAGCACTATGCTCTGGAGTTCCCAACAATCCTAAATATGTATCAAGTAAGTCAAACCCATGCTTTCTCTGTGCCAGGGGAAGTCCAAAAGTTCCTGACCTCATTGCTGGAAGCAAGAACAAATAGGCACTGATTAGACTCAAGTTAAGTGTATTTCACCTGAGGGCTCATTAACTATAGGAGAAAGGGAATTCAGATGCCTTTTGAATGTAATAAAACACTGTGCTTGTGCTGTGAAAAAATACTGCCTTGGTGGCAAAAAAAAATGTATATAATGAGTTTTGTGCTAAAATTATAAAGATACAGTTTAAGAAACAAATTTCCAACAAATAACAAGTAGCAACTACAAGAGCTAACATTAAGAAAGTTTGCCATTGCAAACATGGATACCAGAAAAACATAGAACAAAGCAACAATGTAGCATAGGGCTAACCTATAGCTTAAAGTTATGCTATAATTTGGTACAATGTTGAATATAATCAGAAGTCTGATTAGGAGACATGGAGATATTTAAAAAAAAAAAAGCCCAACCCTACAAGCTTAATGAGGAGATACTACTAAGTAAAGATAAAGCTTAATATTGCTATTAAATAAGGAAAGAGTAAAAACAGAAATTGGAACTCCAGATTTTAAACGTAGAGCAAAAGCAAGCAATTAAAAATACTCCTTATTAAAAAGGGAAAAAAACCCAAACCAAACCAAATCTCACCAAAGCACAAATCAAAACCAGTAAAACAAGGAAATGTGGGTAGTGACTCATCAGGAATCTCACCTGAAGGAAAAAATTAATGGCACCAAAATTGCATCACTATAGAAGTGTTTTTCTGCTATTAAAAACTGTGTTTTTATTAATGCCTGTACAAGTAGCGCTGGACTCTAAAAGTTTTAAAGCAGATGCAGAAGGAAGATGACTTTGTCACTGATGTTTACCCATTTAAAATTTTACTGTTTGATTAGTGCTTGCAGCAGTTCTGGATTCACAGATAATTGTTGATGCATCAGCCCAGCCCAGGATACACAAACAAGTCTTCCAGCAGCTTCTCTGAAAAAGCTTAAATGTTGGAATCAGTTTATAAACCCCAGAGCTGATGGACTTTGGAAGATTTCTAGGACTTAACAGAATATAGTTATTTCTCTGAATCTCTCAAAATACATACTCCAGGTGATTTAATTTTGATATCAAAAAGTCTATTATGTGAGATTCTCAGTATTAGAATAAGACCAGCAGTATCTCTGACTGTGCATTGGTATTCATAAAAATAAAGTCCATGTCAGAGGAAAAGAGGGAGATTAAGTAGCACTGAAAGAAAGTGTGAATAAACCAGAAAATCACACAATAATTATATGCTGGGCAATCTCTTACAGAATTTATCTTCAGAATCCTAGGAAGGAGCCTTTAAAGCAATTATAAAGGGATATATGTTTGCCAGCATAGTGGATTTAGGAAAAACATGAGATAGACACAAACATGTAGAGTTAGAGCAACAAGTTTGCACTTTGCAGAAGCCTTAATGAGATTGACTTTCATGGGAGGAAGAAAGTGAAATATCCATTCTCAGGCAGAGCCACTACTGGCATAAACAAGAGCCAAAACCCAGAAAGAACTTCTATTTGCAAACTGGTGGCCTTTGGCATTTTTTCTTCTCCATAGGGAAGAAGTTAGACACTTTAGCAGCCAGATTTAATTTTAATAGATGATCTGAGACAGCTACAAGAACAAGGAGTGCTCAGAAGCAAGGTCAAGCAAAATTAAGAGATTTGTAAAATGCAGGTGTCATAACTCTGCACAAATGCATATTAATAAATATGGAAACATGAAGGGTCAGTTGATATATTGCAGGGTTTCAAAACATCTGAAAAATGTGTTGTAGGTACATTAAAAATAGGGAAGAGTCATGATCTACTGGATGCTTCTCCGAAATATTTGGGCCACAAGTACCTGCCTTCTTACAGAAGGCTCTTTTCTCAATGGAAATTGAGTACTTAGCTGACAACTTTCTCCCCTTAGAAATAGTTTAGAAACTGCTTCCTAACCAGGATGAACCTAATCAGCCTCCCTCCTGAGCCAAAGGTGTTCTGCTAGGTCTTGGTGGAGATAGAGACAAGAAATTTTATACTGATGCAATTTTATACTGTGTGTTTTAGGAAAAAGAATTCCCTTAAGCATGAAATGTCTTGTGTGACATTTAGCACATCACAGATTCTGAAAATGAGGCTTTTTCACAATATATAGGTACAGAAAAGCGTTCTGTTTTTCTTGGTAGGATCTCTGTGTTTAATTGGGATGTTGGAGAAACAAGAAAAATGCTTTCAGAATTGAATTAGCATGTGAAACGACTTTCCTTGTGCATTGGGTTCAAGTGCTTCAAAAACAAGGAACAAGAGAAGACTGTTCATTATAATTTGTTTAATTATTGAACCATTAGTGCCAAAGATTAGGGACACTGAAGAAGTTTAGTAAATAAATGTACTGGGAATAGATATCATATGCTGATTACTTCATGCTGGCTATACAAAATACCAATTTAATGTAATGGAAACTTTCACTTGGGAACCAGTTTACAGGCAAGTGTCTCCTGAAAGCAATGTCAAAAGGGTTGGACACTGAAGTATAAATACCAAAATGGAAGAGCTGTGTAAGTTATCATACAAGGTTTATGTTCTCAAATTTCTCTGTAATGATATAAACAGATGAAGTTGCCATAGGTAGAATTAATACATTTTAACTTAAGAACTGCATATTTTTTTAGTAAAAAAAAAAAAAAAATAAAAAAAAATTAAAATTAAGATGTTAATTATTTTTTTTTTCTATGATCAACATGAAAAACAACAGGGACATTGAAATTTCATGGACCATTCATAGATCAGTCTGGAGGTATAATGCATTTTTACTGGAGAAAATCTATTATGGATTAAAGCAGAATAAGGATGGTCATATATTTCAAGCTAGAACTGTGTATCAGGCTTTATCCCAAAATTATGGTCCCAAGGAATTGCATTTAATAATTAGGCCATCATAAGGTGTAATGAAAAAAGAATCCCTTTACTGAAAAAAGAACATTTAGACTACTAAAATAAATAGAAAGGTCTCTTCAGGGATGAATGATGCTGAAAATAATGTATATTACATTAAAATGTGTACACAATAAGTTAATACAGATTGCTTGCTTGATTGAAATGCTTCTGGAAGAAAATAGCAACAGTAACTGCATAAAAAGCACTTCAGACATGGGATAGCATTTTGGTAATTATGTCTAGACCATCTAGTTATGACTGTTTTTTTCAGAGATAAACCACATGAAGATATTTAGTTATGAAGTGCAGATAGTAAATATGAAACAACAGGGAAAAAAAAATAAAATGCAAAAACTGAAATGAGCAGAAGTAGGTGATAAATATTGGCTTTGCTACTAATCAGGTAGTGTAAGTTCTGTGCTGCCTGGTTCACAGAATATTTTTCTCTCTGTATAATAAAGTACATTTTGTTGTGTTGGATGTCTGTCTAAAATGCCAAACAAACTGTCTTTCAGAAAAATTATATGGCACTGTTGCATTTCAATGTGTACTGGAAATCTGACAGGAATAATAAAAAAACCCTGAGACGGGGAACTCAGCTAGGTCTTAAAAGTATGCAGTGGGAATTGGAGTGCTAACAAGATTTCATCTGCTCTTTGTATATGACCTCTTTTAAGCCTGAACCTGTGTCTTATTAATATTTTTTACAATCCACTTAGAGAAAAGGAATAAAGTATCTAATAAGAGACACTTCCAATTGTTTGGGCATTAAAAGGAAGAATAAAAGGAATAATATATCTTGCCCAGGAAAACATGGCATCATCAGAGGAAGGAATTAAGGAGGTGTTAAGGGCTGGTACTTAGAAGGAAAATAGTGGGAAGAAATGCCTTTGTAAGGGATGATAATTTAAATGTCCATGTGTAGTTGCCCATACTTCTGTTCCAAATGTCCTGCTCTCTGTCTTACTGAAAATGTACAGCCTTTCCTTGAAATCTAAAATCTTATTATACCATGAAAATATTAAATGCACAATTAAGCCATATTTTTTTTTATTTATAAAAACCTGAATGGATTTTCTCTGACGGTAAAAAAATCAATATATTATATTTTTCTGAAGAAGTCCCAGCCACAGGAGGCTCCATCATAGTTTCTGTCAAGGAGGCAGCACTGGAGACTATCTAAACTTGCCAACACAGGGAAAGGACAGGATAAACAAAGGTTCCATGGAATCAAGTGTTCATTCACACGATGTGGAGGTCAAAATTTGACTTCTGCCTACATTGGCAGTATCTTTTTAATATCCAGCTGCAAGCGTCTTTCCAGCACTAAAATTATCTTTAATGTAATGTTTCCTACCCTGGATGAAAATAGTTTTTATAATCTAAAGTGGGACTTGAGCCCAGTATCCCAATATATAAAGCCATTACATTAACCAGCTGAGATGCTCCGTCATAAAAAGATAACTACCTTTACATAAATAACTCCTGACTATGCAAGCAGGGCTCGTCTTTGAAGGTGAGAGAGAACATTGTGGTTTATTATATTATACGAATGATAAAAATGGTATTTATAGACCAGACTACAATGACCCTCGTGATGAGCATTGAGAGATTTACATTGTAAGGGGAAAAAAAACTTTTTTAAGAACTGACATCATCATCAAACAATTTGTGTTTCTCGGTGAATCCACAAGCTGAGAGTGGTGTTTTAATGACTAAAAATCATGAATATTAAACTGGAGAAAAGTTGACAGTATTTAAATGAGCATCATTAAGAGACACATAAATTAACAGGATTTTTAGTTCTTGTGGAACCGCCGTTTCAATGTTAATTAAACAACTGGAGTGCTCTTGTGCATTCCCAGCAAACTGTCCCTAATGTGTTCTGCTGAATATCATTATGGGTGGCTGCCTTGCTGTTTAATTATTTTCAAGCTGATTTTTTTTCCCCATTGCTGCAGTGGTTTTATGCTTGTCTTGCATTCAGAAGGCGATGGGGCTTAATCCCAAAGGAGTCTGTCAGTTTGATCTACATGTGGTGCTTATACTGAAATACCCATTTTTGTAACTAATAAAACATGCACATATAGTGTTGCTGCCTAACCCTGCTGAAAAAGCCTCACTATTGACTGCATTATCTTTGTACGTAACAACCATTTGATGACTTACTGGGATTTTAGCAATAGTTCTCCATCACAGTGGTAATCATTATTTATTCCATTCTGCACACGCAGGTGGTAAAGAATATGAATTTAGATATAGAGAAGGGGAGCAAAATAAGCATGAGATCTAGTTGTTTTCTAAATGTGAGGAGAAATGCTACACAGAGCACTGTGTGCTGTATTTGGCAAATTCGCTCCTCAGCTGCTCCTTTCCTGCTACCTGCATTATGTATGTGTGCAGCAGGAATTAAAGAGGGGTTTCTTTTCTGTCTTGGCCATTCACCTGCCCCTCTGGGTAGCAGATCAGCAGGGAGAACAGGCTCTGTGTGATTGTCCTTCAGCAGACCTTGCCTTGTCAATCTCCTGTAAATGCCTCTGCGTCCCTCCCTTCCCAAGCAGCCGGACTCCGCCTGGCTCGCAGGCGTCCCCACTCCGTGTGTGCAGGAGACACTCCCCCAGATTTCCACATGGATCCAACAACCCAACAACTCCATGTTGGGCTCCTGCTCACCCAGAACCTGCTCACAAGGCTGGAGGGACTCTTGGCATCCACCTCTGCTGCTTAGGGGCTTGTCCATGTTGCCTCTGCTCTTGCCAGCTGATGCCCATCCTGTCTGCTCTCTCCAGACCTTCTCCAGGTTCCTGCACCCAGCACACACATCCCAGGTCAGCTGAGTGGGGATCAAACTGCAGAGTGCACTCTAACTGTGGTGTTAATGCCATGCCAGGTGTCTACACAGGCTCCACACAAGGGCCTGCTGAGGATTGCTCCAGCCTACGCAGCAAAGACGATGTGGCTGTTTTCTGCCCATTCTGGAATGCCCAGGCAGAACAGCACAAAGACTCCAGATATTCAGTGAATGTGCCCTAAATCACCTGCTACTGCCCTGCTTCCTCCTCTGCAGCATCATTAGAACCAGAGTACACTCTCTTCAAGTCATGGCCGTGTATTACCAACCATCGAACTGAAATCTTCCCTTGGAGGTTGTCCATGCCCTCCTGCACCACTGAACCTCAAGTGACCAGCAGCCCTCAGATGGAAACATGGCCAACTGCTGGCTGCCCAGCCTGAGAGTCACAAAAGGGAAGAAAAAAAAGTTAAAAACCCCTGAGTTTTCTGTCTGGGAGAATCCAGACTCAGCAGTGGGTGGTACTTCCATTACTATTAATCTGTAACTATTGTGAAGCCAAGGAGTGCAAGTGTTGAAAAAGTTCTACCATCCTACACATTTGTAATGCCTGTAACAGTGAATACACAGCTCTTACTGCTGGGGACAGTGCATTTCTCTGTGGAGCTCAAATACACTTGGTTTACTGTGTTGAAATTATGAGAAATAAGGTAGATGGAAATCGAAATTCTGACAGGTTCCTCAGATTTAGGATTATTTTTCACTCCAATTTTCTAAGAAATGTGACTGAACATTTGTTGATGGGGGAAAAGTATTTTGCATCCAAACCTCAATTTAATTAACTAAAAGTTGGTTTTGAATGTTTTTCCATCCTACCTACTTACTCACAGTTGCCTGTATTAATAGAAGCTGTTGATAGATGTCTTTAGGGGAAGTTCCTATCTAATTAGTAGATTTTTTTTATGCTGCATCTTGCCAATAAAAACAAAATTAAAACAGTGAAACAAAGCTAATTATGTGGTACTTTGAAATACCTGTCACATAGTTGAATATACATTTCCTCCTTCCCCTACTGTACATCAGCTAATAGGTATTTATATATCACGTATTTCACTTTTTGCTGGATTGTTGTTTTGACATATTTGTTTAGAAGGTGATACCCAGGTCCTTTATGAGATGCTCCTGACTGAAGCAACAAGAAACGAGGTAGTTGCAGTTCACAGAGTAAGCAATTGTGTGAGGCAAACAATTCTTGGCTTTATTTAGACTTTTATCCTTAGAGAAACTCCCCCTGCCCCAAATCTCCAAATGGTTGATGATTAGTGAGTGATGTGAGTATTGAATGTGGGTGTGAAATAGCACAGAGGTCTGGGTGTCTGGCTGTGAGATCTAACCTGGGCTACATCTGGTGCCTGATTTAGCCTTATTTTGGTCTGAGACATTGAGAAACGATGCTCTTCACATGTCTTCTCTTTGGTAATGTAAAATAGTCCTTGATTTGGGACTTTGGTACAAATTTAATAAGATAGATTTCCTATACTATCTCCAGATTTGTTTCAGATGTAATCCTAAATTTAAGATAATGTGATATTCCAAATTTACACAAGTTAGTAACAGCATTTATTTGGAGTCACCTACTTAATGAGCTGGTACTAACTGGCCATTCAGTGAGGAATTCCAGCCTACAGGGAGGTGGTCAGAGGCCTCAGTGTGTGTGGATGGATCCTCCATTGCATGGGGTAATATAAAACTCATGGAATGCTTACGGGGTAGAGCTGCCAGAGCGGGTAACTAAATTTAAACAATCTGCATATTTTCAGATCATATACCACAGGAAGAAATGCAGAACAGTTCTGTGTTTGACTCTTTGGAAATACTTGGGTGTGTTAATTCCTAGGACTACTTGCACCAGTGGAAAGTTGTAAATACCAGCAGCATTTACAGAATGGTGGTGATGGTGCGAAGGCAAACACAACCGCGCTGGATCAAAATATTGGCTATGGATTTCACAAAGGAGAATGACAAACCTAACCAGAAACCAAAACTCCCATCAGGTCAGCCAGCCAGCAAACCCCAAAATAATTTAGTTTATCAAAATAGGAGGCAGACTTTTCTTTACACAGAAATCTGTAGGAGGAAAAATGAAAAGGGTCATGGCACAAACACAGATTTGTACCACTGTAGAAGGCTGCATCTTGTGTTGAAGGGCAATGATCTGATTCATTTACTCTTTACAATGGTTACACTGACATGATTGAGTCATTAAATCAGTTTTTTACCTTTGCCTCATTTTCTGAATTTCTTGGAAATATCTAGTACAGTCTATAGGTTCCTGCCTTTCTTTTGTATGAAAGAAGAAATATGAACCTTCAAAAAGTCATTCATAATGAATGTGTCATCTTATTCTTCTTTGTGTTTAACTTCCCTAGTAAATACCATGGAGCACAACTGTTATTCCAGCTCAAGGCTGTATAAAAAGCAGTTATTTCATGGTGCTGGATCCATAGCATGGGATTAAGTGCAGTTGTTTCATTGTTAAGTATTTTGGAGTGTTTCTGTGTCTTTAAGTGCTGCAAATTCCAACCACTGTCTTGTCAATAGGGCCTTATACAGGTGAATGGTTTTGTGAAAGTCACCACAGTGACAAAAACATTTACATGCCTATGTCTCCCTGGTTTGGATTTTCTTCTTTGCTGTCTCTGAATCTTTGATTTACCACCTGCACCCTAAGGTGACTCTAAAGATTCCTGCCAGTGGAATCCCATAGCCTAATTCTTGCATCTGCAAACTAAGCCCAAGTACTTTTCTATCATTTTTCATTAGGTCAATGATTTCTTTGCTATCTGTAATCTCCAGACATTAAAAACTATGGATAGTTTTAAAATGTTTTTTCTGAGTACATAGGAAGTCTGCTGGGCTTTCTGGCTCTGTGAGGAAAATTGAGCTGTAATGAGTCCTGTCTTCAAAACCTCAGTGCTGTTACATGTAGTTCAATGGATGTGATCAGGAGATGAATCCTCTGATCACTATTTAAGACTGGCCTGCTTGCTTGCCCCAGCTGCTGATGCAAATTTTTGGTTACTGAATAGGGGAAATCTGGGTTAGATTATCAACCCAGTGTGTGTCTTCATTTATAACAATATAAATTCTGTATTGGGTCCCGTTTGAAACTCCCCATAGAGGCTTCAGGGTTGTAACAAGCAGGGAATGCCCCAAACAAAGAAGCCAGCTAACAATAGAAAGGCTTGAAGGTAGCCTAAGGAATAGGGAATGTTCTAGGGACAGGTAGGCAGGCAGGAGCTGAGCCCTTGCTTTAGTGCTTGGGTTTGCTGATCTTTACTTTCAGACATGAAGATTCTGAGACTAGATGCAAGCCCAACTTAATATAAAATAAAATCAAACCTGTTTGAGAAGAAAGGTTCTGAGCAGGAGGGTACAGCCAGCTCCCTATTCATTGAAATTCAGGGTTTCAACCAGCAGTAATCTGATACTCTTTGCTTCTGCAATTCTGAGCTGCTCCAGCACAAACATCAGAGCTTTACACACAAAATCAGATATAAACCAACTTTTCAAAAATATTTCTTTGTTCATAGCTTTTTATGTTTATTTTTCTTGTATACAATGATGATTTTAGTTAAAATAACATTGCATCATTTGGCTCAGGTTACTAGATAATTGGGGAGTCTTTAAAGCAGATTTTCAAGTTGAGAGTAATGGAGACAATTTATAGTAGAACAGATGGTTGGCCTTCATTTGCCTGTTGACAGGTAGCGTGTTGTCAGCACTTCAGGTTGTTATCATACAGAGAACAGCAGTTCAGAATCTTAATTGGGACCCAAAAGGATATACTCTACAGCTTTTTCTGGGCATTTACAGGCACAGGAAGATATACAAAAGAAAATGGGGGGGGGGAGGAAAGAAAGCTGATGTCTACGTTTCATTCAGATGCAAAAAACGTTGAGTTTGTGCACATTGATTTCTGTGTAAAAAATCTTTTCATGAGAGTACAAAAATGGAGATGCTGAAAGAGGTCAGAAGAGTACTGCTTCCCATGCAGGAGGTATTGCCAGGGAGTTCATATCCTCACACCAGTGCTTCCTGTTGTAGCAACAACAAACAGCTCATTAAAGCATGCAGAATACACTGTGTGAGCAGCTATGCAGAGCACCTGGAAGAAATTTGTGAAAATGGAGAGATTTCTGATTGAATTTTTTTTCCACTGTGATTCAGATGTTCACTATATTGAGCAGAAAACAGCTGAAATCACGTTCTCTGAGGCAGCAAAATTGTGTTACTTACAAAGTACCTGTCCTAGCAGGAAGAATACACAACAAAATCTGTAGCACTTTTCAAACAGCAAGGTTTGCATAGGCATTACTAACCAGTCTCTGGCTTTGTTACCTTCATCTTTTATTTTATTATATTTAATTACTTTATTTTATTTGGTGTGCTAAACTGCTCCCAGGAGTCTGTGTTTTCAAAAGGTCTATGGCTCCAAAGGGTTTGAAGAAGAAATGCTGTTTGGATAATGGAAACTAAAGTAGGTGCAGGCTGGCACTGTGGTCTGTAGGGGACAAATTCCTCTCAGACATGCTGCTTAGAGAGATTCCCTGGAAATAATGCCATCATCCCTGAGAATATTGTCAACCTTTGCTCTTCAAATATTCTTTATCTCACACATCCAGTTATGAACTCCTTTCACAACTCATTATTATTATTGAGGGCTAACACTGTGCTTGGCCCGAGTGGGTAATACGTAAATCCTGCTCAAAGGGCTAACAAGCTGTGGTGGACTGCTTTCCTGCAGAAATGAAATCAAAGTCTAGAAGCAGGTAACATCCCAGCTGTGATATTTTCCCAAGGAAAGCAGCTCAGTTAAGCATCCAGCCCAACTGTGATCTCCATCTGAGAGGCACATGATGCTCTATTACTTAGGAGTGGAGTATTTTAAAAACTGAAAATCAATCCCTAGCAGCTGCCTTTTTAAATCTCGAAACAAAAAGGAAAGAAAGCAAACACTTCTAACACAACATTGTTTTTAGGAGTAATGAGACATCTGAGGAGATGCTGTTGTAAAGCTATTTGAGATTCCATACAGGAGTACAGCAAACACCTATTGCTGCAGAAATTTCGGGAACACGTGGGAGATGCACACAAGCTGGATTAGAAACAGAATGTCCTCTAGCAAGCTTCATTTTCTATCTTTCTTTTTTTTTTTTTCCAGCAAGCCACAAATGCTACTTTCATCCTCAAAAAGAAAAGAGCGAGAGAACTTTACATTGGCTGAGAAACCGTGAGAAATTCACCCCACTGTACCTTTCCTTGTGGACAACCAGCTGACCTCTGCCTTCAGCACCCACCGCTGCCTCAGCTGGGCACCCTTCTGACATATTAATTCTACAGCAAGGCCTGGATACCACTGTTTCACCCTTCCAAAAGATTATTTTGGCCAAATCATGATTAAAAGGATATTTTTAGCTGGCTTCTGCAGACAAAATATCAGAGGATTTGTTTCTGAGTCAGAGATAGAACTTTTGTTCAGAGAGTTTCTGGAGCAATATTAGAGTGTGGAGTTACTGAGTTTACTGTTCTTGGCTGATAATTAGGTGGGTGTTAATACTGGATTGAGAGCCATGGCACCCATGCATGGGATCAGTGACACTCAGCTTTAGGCAGAGGAGATGCATCATGAAATTAGCAGGCTTGGCCCTGCTGGAAGCTGTGCATGCTTGGAAAGATTGGAACCAAAGCTGGGTTTTGATGCCCTGTTCAGATGTAGCACAGCTAACTACATTAACTACTGGCCTGCTTCTCTCCACTGCTGCATTTGTGTGTGCACCTGGAAGGTCATGAATAGGATAAAAACACCATTTATTTACTCTCTTTGCTCATTCAGATCTTGGAGACTTTGCTGACCCTGAACTACAGAAATTAGCTGAGCTCAGGTGATACGGGCAGGTTCTCATGAGGAAGCAAACGAAAGCCTCCTGACCATGTCTGTGAAAAATTGGGTTGAGATGAATTTCAAAAGTGCTGTTGATTTTAGGGCTTTTATTGGCCTCTGTGCCATGACTGTTCTCATTGGGTGTGCCTGATATTATTAACCTCCTACACAGCCCTCCCCATCTGACAGAAAACTGCCTACCTTGCAGTCTTTGCCAAAAACTTGTTTAATCTTCAGCAGCTCTAACAACTCTGCACAATGTGATGAGGTGAACAGCTGTAGAAGTGAGAGATATGGGAAATAGACTAATTTCTCTTTTATGGCCAAGAATAGGATGAAGGATCTGTGCTAATTCTAAACATAGTTATACTAAACCTCTGTCTGCTTTGGCTGCTCTTAAGGAATTATTCTCTATCTGATGTTTTATCCTTTGAATTAATCTGCCTCAGCTGCAGAGGTATGAGCAGGTGCTTGAAGACTACCTTGCTGAGAGGGCTGAAAACACAGGGATGGTGATATTTTGACAGATATTTCACGTTTAGCTTGCCAGGAGTGTACCATATTCATTTGCAGCTGAACCTTAGGGAGACTGTGGAGCTCACAAGGCTTTGTGAGGGGTGGGATCACAATACCCCATCTGTAACTTGCCAACCCCTCCTGGCCAGTGCACAAAGGCCCCTGGCTCCCCACTTCCTTGGGGAGCAATGTTTGGCCTCTGCCAGGGATGAGTGGGGTCAGAGAGCCAAAGGAAATGCTTCCTATGCCTTAATTTCCCATCCTGCACTCCAGGAGAAGCAGGTACACTCTGCCCCTAATTATCCCCAGATAAGATTTAAGTGTTTTGTTGGTTTCTTTTTTTCTTTTTTTTCCCTCTTTCTTTAAAGGTTTCTCTTTCCCTTCCATTTTCTTTCCTTACTGTAATGTTTTCTTGTGGTTCTGGAAAGCATTTCTTCATTGTTTGGATTAATTTCCAAACAGATTAAAAACTGTTGTAGCAGTCAAGCTTCAGTTCCTTCGTTTATTAGATTCAGAAGACAGCAAATTCCTTAAAACACAGATATAAACAATTATGGTAATGCATTCTGATTTTATAATTAGTTTTCATCACAGGAAACATATAAGTTTGGGCTTCAAATTTTTTAGGACACTCCTCTCCTCCCATCTTTGACTTTGAAGTTCATTCATTTCTGTTCCCAGCCTCATTCCCAGCCCTTGGTGAGCCATATAGAAAGGGACAGAAACGTAACTCTCAGAGGCACCAAAATATGAGAGAAGGTCACAGAAGGACATGGACCTGCTGGAGTGAGTCCAGAGGAGGCCACAAAGATCATCAGAGGGCTGGAGCACCTCTCCTATGGAGACAGGCTGAGTTGGGATTGCTCAGTCTGGAGAAGAGAAAGCTCCAGGGAGATCTTCCTGTGCCTAAAGTGGCTACAAGAGACCTCGAGAGGGACTTTGGACAAAGGTCTGGAGAGGCAAGACAAGTGGCAATGGCTTTAAATTGAAAATGTTAGACTTACACAAGATATTGGGAAGAAATTCTTCCTTGTGAGGGTGGTGAGGCCCTGGCACAGGTTACCCAGAGAAGCTGTGGATGTCCCATCCCTGGAAATGTTCACTGCCAGGCTGGATGGGCTTTCAGCAGCTCTGGTCTAGAGGAAGGTGTCCCTACCTGGGGCAGAGTGGTTGGAACCAAATGACCTTTAAGGTCCCTTCCAACCCAAACAATTCTGTGATTCTAAGAGATTTTTCAATGACATTTTTGGGCACAGAATCAAGCAGTCAGAGCTTTACTGAAAACTGAATTTGGACCCTTGTTGTTATTACATACAAAAAGGGCTTCTTAATTTTTGTTTTAATTACTTTTGTCTTGCATATCCAGAAGGATAGGAAATGAGTTTTATTAATACATAGAGAGTGTAATGATCATTAAAGAATAAAGGAAGGATTATAGTATTCTGGTGCAGTCCTCCCACACAGAACCCTGAAACCTAATTGTAGCCCTTGAGGGTTTGAGCATTGCCCTGCTTAATGATAATTTGTGTCACTGCTCCAAAAAAAGAAGTGGCTGTTAGGGCAGAAAAAAAGCTCTGATGAACAATGGGAGAGATTAAATTAACATGAATGGGCAGAAGCCCCATATGTGGTCACAGGATCCATTAAGACAAGTACTTCCAGCAGAAAGAGGGAAGTATTAGGACCATTGTAGAAAACACTGATGAGTTCAGAACAATCTCACCCTTACAATTCTCATAATTTTCCTTCAAGGAAAACAAAGTCAAGCTGAAACAGGTGCTGGGAAGGTCAGTGGGGTGACAAGTGGGAATTGGAGAGCCTGCCTGACGAGTGGGGATGTGTCTATTCTGTGTATTGAAGTTCAGCAAAGAAAGCCTTGAGCTAGCACCTGCCCAAGCTCCTACATCCAGATGGTGCACTCAAACCTGGAAATAGCAGCTTCAGTGTAGCCCTGAACCTCCACTGGAGCACCCTGTAATGCATCAATACTTTGCTCGGGTGGAATCATGTGCTGAAGCATCCTTACAACTTTCTACAACTGGATTTGGCTTGCACAGCCCTTCTCCTTGGGCCATAACACCCAGCCTAAAATCTTGCTGAGCCTACTCAAGTCAAGACCAGATAAGTATAATTTTTCTTTTCATAAGGAGAGACACTGAATTGTGTGCATGCTTACTGTGGGAAGGATGAGTGAAGGAGGAAAAGAGCTAGTTAAACCTGAGGCAAGAAAATATGTCCTTAAACTGGTCATGAAAACAGTAGGAGCTCCAACTGGCAGAGGAGCAGTTTTGAAGTAGCTTTTCATTAGGAATACTGAACCTGGTTCGTAGGAGATGTTTGTTGCCTTCACTAGCAAGTTAAAGGACACCACAGTATTACCAGCTGAAGTTGTTCAGCCCCTTGTGGATGAGAACTAGGGTGGCAAGAGATTTACAGCACATGGCAACCTCAGCAAAGTCTGGACATGGGAAGTGAAGATTTGCCTGAAACTACAGAGTGTTTTGGGGACCAAGTTCTAGTCACCAGGTTGGGGTTCTGTGGTACAGAGGTTGCTTCACAGTCAATGCATATGGCAAAAGGTACAGCCTGGAATTCTTTGCTGGACTTACCCAGCACTTGATGCTGCCACTGGTTGATGTCTGCTGATGCCCTGAGATGTGTGCTAGAGCACTGGCTTGGTGTGAACTAAACAAGCCCTGCATGAATGTGAGCTGAACTCCCACCTCCCAGGTTCTCACCTGGTCCTACACGTGATCATGATTTGTTTGCGATGGGTCTAAACAAAACTCCTACAGCACAGAACACGATGGCTCCTTGTCTGTGGCAGGAGCCAGCCCTGCACAGGAGGCTGTTCGTGTGGCATGGCACAGAAGCTCAGCTGGCAGGAAGAATTCTCTTGTGTTGGTGTGTGTGGGGCAGTGAGGGGCTGTGGGGTAGGACCCACCTGAGTGCAGGAGCAGCTGTGCTGAATCTCTGCTCTGTGTGCTTAAGCACTGCACCAAAGGCAGCAAAGATGCATTTATTTATTTCCCTCATCAAGGCAATTTATACAGACCAGAAGAGACAGAGACCATGGAGGTTAAATATTCAGGGTGGGGATTTATCTGTGTGGATCCTATCAAGGTTAATGGAAGTTGCACCTCTAAGTCCCTTCACATCACTCAGTGAATAGTCAGTAACCCTTGTACCATGAGCCTTAACAAGAGTTAGTCATAAGCAGTAGCAGCACTAGAAATAAAACTCATTTGATGAACTAAATGAAATGGGTAATTTAAGAACAGCAAGTGTTGTTGTAGCTGCTGTTGTGTTCAGAAGCCAAGGAAAACAAAGAGTTAAGGAAGAGATTAAGATAAGGTTTTGTAAGAGGTGATTTCTGTTTTCCTGTCTGACATCCTTTTCTGAGGCTCATGATGCAACAGTTTTCAGTATTATCCCCATGAAGATGTCATCAAATTCTCTCTTTATCAACACATAGAGGTAAACATGCTGAGCTGTTGGTACAAACTGGGCTGCAATCAAAATGCATGACTTTAACCTTGGATTTAGCATTCCCAGGTCTTCTACCTGAGATGCTGTTTCTGTAATATCCAGGTGCATGATTCCAACACATTGGAGAGAGGCCTGAACTTTTAGCTTTCATATTTTTCATATTATGTGCTGCCTAGGTGTGTAATTTTGAGCTTCATGTTAAGTGTCAGTGAGCTCTTTCCACAGAGTAGGTAGACAAAACAATTCCTTTTCCAGCTTGATACCAAGGCCAATCATTACAAGTTTCAGGCCCAAAAGCATAAACAAGGGTGGACTGAAGAGAGAAAACAAGAAGGATGGGACTTCATCATCTGAAGCAGCGATTGGACAATTAACCCTGACATTCAGGTGGACCAAAACATAAAAATGTGAGACCTTGTGACCAGTCATCCATTTTTGTGACCTTTTTGGGTCCATCTTGGGTGCAGCCCTGGCCAGGCTCTTGCACTGCCCAAGGTGTATCCTTTAAGGCCTTTCAATAAATCCCTACTTGATTCTTAACTCTTTCTAGCCTCTGTTCTAAGTCAGCCTTCTCAAGGCATCAGGAGCATTGAACACTGGATTGTTGGATTTCTTTGTGGTACACCACAATAGAAACAGGAGGGCAGGGGGAGGCACTTTAATGCAAAAAAATCATATCTCACTGGGATGTAATGAAGTTGCAGACACCTCAGCTGGACAAATTTGGATCCCCCAAACCTGGAGGATCCTCCAGGAGTGCCTGAAGTTGTCCTGAAAATATTTCACATTATAAAACCTTTGCCTCTTCCAAAGTGGCTTTGAAGTCACCTTTTCCAACAACTCTGTTCTCCTGTGGCAAGATAAGGGTTAAAAAGCCTTTCTACCTCAAGGAGAAAACAGTAGATTATCAGCCTTATCCTCCTAAGAAACATCTTGCTAGAGGTGAGCTGAACCTTTATGTGAGTCAGGACTCATTTTCTCTAATATAATCATATGTTTGGTGATGGATTCAAAGAAAATTGCCCAGTACTTCCAGGGTTAAATCACTAATAATGATGTTAGTAGTGATCTGGCTGGCAAAGTATAATTCCCCTGAGATCACTTTCTCCAAAAAAGGGCAGCAGTGTGCTGTGGTGGGTTTTGAGCAGGCATTATACCCCGGGTGAGGATTAGGTGACCACTTTCTCATCTAACCCTTTCCTGACACTTCAAGTTCATGCGGTGTGTCAGTGAGGTGCTAAGAGGGTGACATTCACTGTAGCCTGACCGTCTTTTGTCTTTATTTGTCTTCTTTACGGGTTTTTGGTAACCTCAGAGAAAGAAGTTACAGGAACTATCAGCCAGGTGACAAATCTGCCAGCAGGCCAGGGTGAGAGCTGAAGAATCTGATCCAAGGTGAGTCCCTGTTCCTCTTGAGTGATGCACCTTTGCAGGCTTCACTCTTCAGGATGATTTGGTGTAGCAAAAAGGTGCGAAACAGGGAAATCCAGACCCAGGTAATTCAGCTCACGTTTAAAAGGAGGTTTTGCTTGTTGATTAGGTAATCCTTCTCTAGGAAATGCACGGCACCAACTGCTTTTCATGCTAGATTAGTGCTCCTGTGGTCAATTTGCTTTTACTAATGTCAGGGCCCCACGGAGCAGGTTCATCTGTCGCATAGCAACTGCTTCAGCAGCAGTGGAGGTAGCCATGCATAAAAGATTACACATGATGGCAGGGCACAAGTGTGAAGATTTTCAAAATTAGATACAATCTCAGCATGAATATGAACTGCAGAATTGACATGGAAGGATTTTTTCAACTCATCAAGTTTCCATATTTATCAGAAAAAAAAAGTGATTTAACAGCAGTGCATGTAAAATGAAGGAAATGCAGAGGGCAGTAATTTAGAAAAAGCAGCAAACAAGCCAGTGTCTGTACACAAATAAATGTAAACAGAAAGCCCCGCACACTTTCTGCCAACTGTGAGGCCACCTTCAGTTTCATGCTACAGATGCCCTCAGGAGAGGAGACAATCTACAGTATTTTATGTACATTTCAAAAGGTCACAGTCTGAAATGTCCCACTGTCACTGGTAGGGGCAGGTGAGATACTTTATGTGGCTTCATTTGCAGTGCACCTCCAGCCCGTGGAGCTCCCACACCCTGCCCCAGGACTCTGCCTCTGTTCCCACATTTTCCACAGGAACAGGGGCATTTTCAGCTTTCACTGTTTGCTTTAGGTCTGGCTTTTGCTTTGTCACACAGATGAGCTTTCTTGGACGTTTCTTTTCAATCTTCTCTTTTAAAAGACGGACAGAGGGAGGGAGAGATTGATCGATTAGTTATTTTAAAAGCCGTGTGTCAAGGACTGTGTTTTGTTGCTAAATAAGGTTTTTCTCCTCTGTCTCTAAAACAGAGCAGAAGAGAGGATTTGAAGATCTTTGTATTTGAAATGCCCTGCTAATTTGACAGGCTACCTTTGCAGGGAAGGTTTGTTTTTGTTTTGTACTTTATTCCCTCTTACTGGGAGGACAAAAGGCTCGGCTCACGCTGCAGAATTCTGTGGCTGATCCTTTTGTATGCAAGACTAGCAGACTTGCCTGAAACAGGGACCTTGGAGGTAAATCAGGCTAATGAAGCAGCTCAGAGATGCAATGTGCATTATTTTGTATCCCACAATGATTTTAAAGTCAACACAAATACAGTACCAAGTATTTTGTAGCCTAAGACACCTGTAGGAGATCCAAGGCAAAGCTGTTCATCCCGTTTCCTCTGTGCTTTCATTTAACTGATAGCAATTAACTCTCCTTTTTTTTTCATAGCAAGGAACGTAGGAACCATTTTATTCTCTGGATAAATTTTATCTAGGCAAGAAATTGTATTGTGACAGTTGCTATCCATGACACTAAAATGCTTTTATTAGGACAATTACAGCTCTTTTTACTCTAGGCTGAAAGAGAAAGTGAAGAGCTAGCTTTGCTAGAGAGAAAGCAGTTTGTTAGGAATGGCCTTTTGCTGCAAAGAGATCAGGGTCTTCTGGATTAATCTTCGGATTATATAGATTTTCCAAGGATAAGACAGCTAAGTCATCCTCCGTCTCTAAGGAAGACAGCATTGTAGCTGCTTTGGCTAATCTAAGACAACAGCTTTTCCCTTAGAGGGTGTCAGTAATCCAAAAGATTGGTAGATAAAATAATTGAAGTTCTCAGGGGTTAAGTTTAGAGACTGCAGCCATTTTTGCAAGAGCAGCAGCTTATTAAACTGACAAAGCCACACTTCAGTACCCACTGGCCCTTCCTTAGCTGCCATCACAGTGTTATTTCCTCAGCATGTGTTTGGGGCATTCTGAGTGGAAAGCAAAGTGGGAGGAAAAGGTTAAGGCCTTGTAGCAGCCTAAGTTTTTCTTTGCCATTTTAAGATGGATAATGCTGTACAGTTCATCTGTTTTCACCTACTTGAGACACCAGAACACGCTCTAGGCTGTAATGACGAGGTTTATCCTACACTGCACAGCAGAAATGCTTTGCTGTCCTCAGTTGTGAGAGGGAAACTGAGGCACAGTGTTTAGCTGGCATCCTTCCCATCGTGCTGCAGGTTAATGGCATAGGAGGGGGGAGAACTTCCAAAAGTCGTCCCATGGGCCCAAGGGCCTCCATCCCTGTCTGCAGCACTGTCTGTGTGAATGAGCTGTGCAGCCTTGCAGCTCACAGCAGTATTTCAGTCGACATCCCCTCACATGCTCCTCCAGAAGGCACAGAGCAAATGGGCTGAGGAACAACAAGCTACATCTACACCTTGTTCACATTTGGTCCTGTGAAAGATGAAGGAGAGAGACTGTTCCAGGGGCCATGAACAGCCATGAGTCTGTGTTTTTGAAGCACCCTGTTATTGGCCTCCACTCTTTGCAGAAGCCTAGCATATTCAGAGTTCAGTTTTGACAAAATATATGAAATAATTTTCAGGTCTCCTTACATGATTTTGCCAAGGCTTCATTTCCTATTTTGCACTTGGATTGCCAGTTTTATCAGACCAGCCCTAGTTTTACTCAGAGCACAGCTGGCAACCACTATTTTTTCAGGCAGTCAAGTCCTTCCCTGTCAGTGTATGAGCAGAAACGTGCTGCCATTTTTCTGGAGCTATTAAAGAGTCAGTTCTTCATCCTTCTTCTCTGATAGGAAGGTGAAAGTAAGGATAGGACCCATATCTTTCTGTCTAGATGTTTTTTAAGTTCATAATAATTATGTTTCCCCAGCAAAACCCACGTGTTTCTTTAATATGCATACATTGCACAAACACACAAATATGTGCAATTTTAGTACTTGAAATGTGGATGGATTCTTTCATTCTTCTCTAAGCTTTTTTTCTCTTTGTTCTCTTCTGAAAAACACACACCAAGAAGAAGACTTTGACTGCCCAATTTGACTCCCAAGGATTTGATTGTCCAATGCTTTAACAATAATCTGTGACAGTTCCTGCAGGGAAAGGTGCAGCTATGGGATAGCTGTGGCCAGTCATCCTTTCCTGCCAGTCCTTATAGGTGAAGGATGGTGCAGATTCTGAAGCAAAGTGCTTAAAAAAACATCTAAAAGAAGGGAAAAAAAAATAAAATAGTTCTTGTGCACGCTCCCTATTTGCTGCAGTTTACCTTCAGAGTCTTGGTGAGGTAGCAGTACCAGAGTTATCAAATTAATGTTTTTGAATTTGCAACCGTTCAGTCTCGTGTTTTCCTTGTACTTCTGGAAGGACAAACAATCACAAGGAACAGAGCAGGGCTCAGTTAAACTGCTTTTTGGACTTTTATCATAAACTCTCAATCTTTTTTTAGGGTAAATAGTCTCAATATCTGCAATTTCTCTTCACATTCAGTTTATGTTTCTACCCAGTAAAATCAAAGCATTTTATGTTACTTTAAAAAAAAATAAAAATCAATAGATTTGGTATGGTGCAGACACTAATGTTAATGTTTTTTCCCAGTATTTGTGACTATTCCTGTTTATCTGTGATTTTATGCTTCAGCAAAACTCTATGCGGCTTCCAAACTCTTCAGCTGCAATCTGGTGGGCTCTGATGGAATTAATTTTGATTTTATCATCTTTATCTGCTCTTAAATATTTACCAGTACACCCTAATCTCTTTTCTGTTCAACACTTTGTTCAAGACATTTTTAAAATTTGTTCTATGTTCTTTTAGAGTCTGACTGTAATACCAGCATTACATGATGTCACTGCCTTTTCCTTACAAATATTTCAGGTCTAATGGTAAGATCACTGAATTCTAATTGTGTGTTTTATTGCTCAGCTTTGTTCATTTTTGGAAACTAAGTTCAGAGCAATTATGATCCTCTTGCTTCTCATGCAGGTGGGGTATAAACCCAACAGACTCTGAAATAGAGTCCATCAGAAATTATGGTTTTGCTACTGTTTTTTCCCTCCCCAATTATTGCTAACAGTTTTCAAATTGTGAAAATTGGTAATCCTGCTTGATGCTTTTTTTTTGGTTATCTTTGAATATATCTACACATTTATATTCTGTTTTGAAGATTTATTTATGTATAAAACTCTCTTTCTAGCTCTTCCTTCTCATGTTCCACTTCTGCTTATATCACTGCTGTGAAATCTACAGGATTTTTTCCCTGTATTACTGGATTTCCATGATTTACTCAAGTCTATATTATTTTTGAAATTAATATTATCCATTTTTATGCTTCTTAGTGCAAAAAATGTAATTTAAGCATTATACAAACTGTATAAAATTTGTTCCAATACAGAAAAAATAGGCTTCACTTAATTTTTTTTATTGATAATAACATTTTCTTGCTGGAAGGAACAATCAGCCTTTCCATTTTCTCTTACTTTGTTTTTCTCATTATACCTTTTCAGATTAATAGTATTTTGCTATCACCTACTTTCACCTGAGATTCAATGTTTCCATTCCACTGTATATCTTGTCCTACAATTAGCATTTGCTAATTAAAACCACCATATTTCACTGTTAATAGCCACTGTGTCCTCTCCATTTCTTTGTTCATGTACAGTTTATTTTTCTTAGTCTGCATTGTTTAAGTACCATGTCAGGACTGCCTCAATGCAGATTCAGAGCCTTCATCCATCAGTGACAAACTGAACTGTTTGTTCATCAAAATTTTTTGCTTAACTCCCAGATTCCTGAACGACTATAAGTGAGCTTGAACTCTTTACCTCTCCTCATCATCTCCCTCACCTCGCCCTGGGGATTTAAATCTTGTTTTCAATGCCACCTACCTGGTCTAAATTCTGGCCCCCACCTCTCAGTAGTGTTTGTTTTTTCTGAGTGCTGATGGACTCTCCTCTTCTTCTCAGCTCAGAGGCTTCATGGCAATGGTTGCCAAAAGGGTCCCCAGCACTGGGATTCCAGCCTGGCTCCATGTGAGGCTGCCAGAAGAGACAATGGAAATAGGAAGACAGCTCCAGAGAGCAATTAGTGTTACCTGTCTTAGGCACCTGCCTTAGGACAGGCAGAAGCTCTGCACTGGCAGTTTCTCTTCCTCTCTGCAGTGTGATGAATGCCACCCTCAGGTTCAGAGCAGGGCAGCCAGCGATGCAGAACAGGTTACCCCATAAACCAGCCCTGTTGGCAAGGAGCTGACTGCTCCATTTGGGATCCAGGCTTTTAGCCACCGTCAGGGATGGAAAGAAGCAGGCAGCCCCACTCCACGTGGGTGTGATCTGGACTGAGCAATCTCACTGCACAGAAGGGAGTTTGCTGCTGATGCTGTCACTGGTTGAGCCTTCAGCTCCTACCAGAAATGCCAGGTGGTTCAAAGACAGACCCTGTGCACCCACATGCTGGAGAACAAAGCCTCCACTGCAGTTCCCACAAGCTGGCATCTCATGCAGCCCACATGGGTACCCCAGTGACCTGTGAGGTCATTAATTTAATGTGTGTTTAATCCTGCCTCCCTTATTTCTAACCTGTCAAAAAATTTCAAATTCACCTTCAAGCTTAATTTTATAATAACCCATAGGTAGTTTAAATATTTCAGTCAGTTCACCTCCTAATCACCTTTCCTTGAGGCTAAATAATTCCCATTTCATCATTCTCTCAGCTACTCTGCCAGCATTCTCCAGTACATTAATCATGTTGGTTGCCCTCTGCTGTACTTTCTCCATTTTATTTACATCTGTCTTCCACTCATGACCAAAATTGGACATTAGATTCCAGATTTGGTCTACCACCACAGGGTCTTGCATAGTAAAAATGTAATTTTATTGGCTTTGTTACAGATATACCTCTTTCTTAATGTGTACTAGCATCTTACCAACCTTCTTCACTGCTGCTGCCTGTTGAGTTGGGAGCATGAGCTGGATCAGTCAAATGCACCCAGGGCTTTTTCCTCTTCATGTTAACTACTTCATTACCAACTCATCCTTTTTTTAGTTTAGTGCATCTCTGTTAATACCAACATTATTTACTGTGTATGCACTAGTTTTCTGTGAAAAGAGGACGTTGCAATAGGAAGGGAGGATATTGAAACTAATCAATGAATTTTTTTTTCTTTAAAACCTGGATAATTTCATTGGAATTTGTCTTCTCTTCTGCTTCATGTTTCATGTTTCCTTTATGCCCTTCACATTTACATTAGTGCTATCAAAGCAAACATAAATCTCTCAAGGTTTCAGTGATCACCCCTATTTTACCATCATTTGTATTATTTAATAAATATAGAGAAAATTCCTGGAAGGGACAGACTGAGGATAGCAGAGTAGGGATATAGGGAATGTTAAGAAATCCTGACTAAATTGCTGGTCTGATTTTCTCAGAGGTCCAAGCTCATATTTTTCTTAAAATGCCCAAAGAAAATACTACCATAACAAACCAGCCAACCAACCAACAACCCCCACAACTCATGTGTAATGTGGACAAACTTTCTGTCCAGGTAAATGTGGATGATCCTGTTTTCTGGACAAAGACAAGCCTAATTTTCTTCTCTCAAACATTTTGTCATGTAATCTTTCTAGGATTTCATGGAACCTCGTATTTAGACAGATTCAGAATTATGAACCTTATCATAAATCAAGAGACTTTATTCTTAAAAATTTATAACATACTGATCCAGAGTAAATAAACAGACTCAAACACCATACTAGGTAAGCAGTCAAGGTAAGAGAGGAGGATGGCTAGAGGATACCATTTTCTTCTAAGTTTCTTATTATTTTAGTGACAGATGATTCCAGTAGTTGTCAGGTTGGGTCTTAGGAAATTTGAGTTCAGTTTGAGTTCAATTGAGTTCAGTTTCAGGGCAAGTCATGTAATTTATCTTTGCCTCAGTTTCTCACTGATGACAGTTCTCTGTAAATGCTGAGTGCACTGGATACCACAGTCATAGAGACCATATAACAAAATAAAGGGCTCAGATGACAAGCTCATTTTAATCCCATTTTACCAGAAGCAAGAGCAATGCTTTTATGCAGCAATTAGACTAAAGTTGCTGATGACCAAATCCTGAGACACGGCCAGGAGTCCTGCCTGGGTTTAAAATAGCTGGAGGGAAGGACAGAGGTGATTTCTGGAGCAGCCACACATCATTAAACCAGTTTGCCTCCTGCACTTACCGGTAAAAAAACCTGACTTCCACATTTCTCATGAATCCTTGTAAACAAGTGCAGCCAGAACAGGTATGAAGAGGATTTGCAAGGGCTAAAAACATGGGCCAGAATTCCCTGGAGATTTGTGTTGAAACTGGACATTGTATTCTGAAAAAATATTCTGTGTCCTCTGAGAACAGAGCTACTATGAAGACTTTCAGGAAGAAGTATGCCTTTTGACTGGAAATATTCCAGGTTGTTTGGATAACTTGATCACTTAAAAAAAATAGAAAAGATATATATGTAAATTTCCCATTAACTATCTAGAGTCTTCCTGTACTCCTTTCTGCTGTTCAGACTTCACATTCTGCCTTTATTTCAACCTGGGTACCGACAGGGTGCCATTGAGAGCTATTTTTAATGTACATTTAATAGTTACAGATTTTTAATTGTCATAGATATTTAATAGTTATGGACAAATCGTTGAAATATGATGCTTAACTACATTTGGGTGATGTAGAAAATATCTGAGGAGTCCTGAATTTCTCTCTGCCTACAGTAGCAGCCAATATTTCAATAGCTGTAAACAAATAATGTAGATGCAACTTGCTATACATCTGACAAAGCTCTGCTAATTTAGCTCACATGAGGACTTGACTCCAGTGTTTAGACTGAATACACATGATGGTATTTATTTCTGCCCAGAAGGCAATCAGAGGTAGGATTTCGAAACACAAATTGTACTGGCATAATCCATTTAGCTGGGATTTAAGGATTAAAAAAGAGAGTAAGAGAATGCCTTGGATGCTCATGATGTAAATAAGATTAGATAATGAATCATTTCCTCATGTGTTGAGAAAATAAGATTAGATTGTT
The DNA here is from genome assembly GCF_001522545.3 of Parus major. Taxonomy (NCBI): domain Eukaryota; kingdom Metazoa; phylum Chordata; class Aves; order Passeriformes; family Paridae; genus Parus; species Parus major. The sequence continues at coordinate 24,804,796 of NC_031777.1, read as the reverse complement.
GGTGGTCATGTGAACAGTTTTTCACTGATGACCAAATCCAAACCTCTGAAAATAATCCTTTGCTTGTCCTCATCGCTCACATTGCATCAGGAACGTGTTCCTGCTGCTGGTAATTTTGGACATCAAGAGTGAATACAGCAGTTTTGTGTGACTCCAGGATATGAGATCACAGAGAATTGGCAGTCCACACTTTACCACCATTTCTGTTGCTCAATTTTTGCCATTATAGTGAGTTTATGAAGATTGGAAGCAAGCTGGGAACATGGGAAATAATGGAGTTCTGCCACCACTTTCATCACAGCCAGAGTTCATTTGGGGGTTTTTATGTAGTTTTTCTTTCCACCCTATGAGGAGCTGAACTCCACAAATTTGTTATGGGATAATAACTAATAGTCCTGGAAAACAGCACTTGTTTAGCCATCAGCTAAATCTGGAAAGCAGAAGGAGCAAATGCTTTATTCATTGAACCTCCATCTTTTATATTTTTCAGGTTTCAGCTGTCATTAAACTTTTTTTTACCAAAGTAGTTTTAAATTACCACACTAATTTCAAAATAAAGCTAAGTTCCTTAGTAAGTAAACCATTTTCATCAGTATCTGAAATAATTCATTATAAAGTTGATTCACTAAGAGCTCTCAACTTACTACATCAAAAGAACATCACAATTTTCATTATATTCTTACAGTAGAGATTCAGAACATTTATTGAGCTGCTTACATTAGGGATTTATGTAAAACATCATAAAAGTATTGCTGATTTTTTTTTCTTTCTTTTTTTCTTTTTTTGGTAGCAATTTTTCTTCCCATACATTCATATGGGGCCAGTATACCACAGAAGATGCATATTCAGTTTCTGTAAATCAGTACAGCTCTATTGACCTCCTGCAAGCTACTGCAGTTCATAGAGATCTGACCTATTAAAAATCTTTATTTCTGCTTTTGCATGTTTATATCCCAGTCAATATTCGGTGATGGGAAAGGTTGAGATGAAGGAGGAGATCGATGTGAGACCAATTGTTAAAATTTTAACTGGGTTCATTTGTAGAAATAATGTGTTACTGTGAGGTTTATATAACATAAAACAGTGGGGCCCATTTATGAAATGTGCTCTTATGTGCCACCACAACACAAATAAAACCCTTGCTTTTCTCATCTAGCAGTGGCAGGTAATAAAGGTGAAAGAATAACTGTACAGGGGAGAAGGCAAGGGTTTGGACAATTGTTTACCCAAATCCTCAGGACTGTGGTGATGTGTTTGCATCATCTCTTTTTTTTGCTGATTACTTTGTATTTGTAATGGAGTTTTGAAGGAACTGTATTTGCCAAAATCAAAGGTATATTCTACTGAGTAAACAGCAGGAAAATCTTAGTATATTCCCGTTTTGTAAATGAAATGACACAATTCCCTTCAAAATGGTGTTTCCTATTGCATTGAGCCTCTTGTTAAACTGAAAGTTAGAAAACTGTGCTCACATCTAGTGAGCAGTTTTCAGGGAAATCTGATTTTGTGTTTGACATGGCAAAGTGACTTCACCAAAATAACACAATCACTGTACTGCCTGTCACACCTCTGCTCTAATGCAGCTTTCCTGTCAGAGAGCAGATGGGAGACACTGGTCCCAGAGGTAGCCTAGAGGCTCCAGGCTGTGAAGATATTGGTTTAGAGCTCTGAATATCCCTTTTCATAGCATGTTATAGTCAGCAGCTATGGCTCTTTCCAGTCTTTATTGGTAGCCTGTTCCATATGAATCATTCCTGTGCTTCTGAAAACCAAGACTTATAGGGAGTTTGTCAAAGAATAGTTTTGGAGTTTACCATTCCTGAAGAAATTCTTCTCTTGGACATTTTCATGGGAAGAGATGTTTGGTTCCAACAATTGCAATAAGCAATAAAAGCAACAAAACACCTCAGCAGAAGGACAGCAAGAGCAATTCAAGAGCAATTTGCCCCTGCCAGGAGAGCCTTGGGCAATGGGAAGGTTGGTGAGGAGCAGTGGCTCACAGCAGCGCAATGTCCCACACCCAGCACCGACAGAGCAGAACAGGGCACAGGGAAGGGTAAGAGGCTGGACTGCAAAGAGGAGACAGGTCTAGAGCAATTAATACCTTTCCAAAAGAGCTGTTAAACCAGGAGTTAATGAATGACATGGGCTGCTTGTTTTCTGTAGGGTACTCGTGTCTCGTGTTCTCCAGGGCAGCACTTGATGCTGGCAAAGGAAAGGCTTGGAAGTCGAGGGCCCATGGACAAAGTGGACCAGCTTTACCCAGCTTTACCCAGCTGGCCCCTGGATCTTCAGAATAACCTAGAGTATATTTCACCTGCTAGAAGAACTTTCCTAATTGTCCCCAGCAGTGCTATACAACTACTCCCAGGAGGTGACCAGTTCTTCCTAAAATCAGGGATGCACAGGAGTCTGAATGTTGGGATCTTTTTCCAGAAATGTAACACTGCACTTTCAGACAGGACATCTATATGCAGGGAGTGTATCAATGTGTTAATATTCTCTGGAAGAGGAGGCTCTGGGGGATTTGTTTAACTACTTGATGCCTCTGGGTGCATCACGTATCATTTGGGTGCCTCGTGTGTTCTGGCAGTGGGATATAATCTCAGAAAAACTTTCAGCTGTGACAGCAGCATTTGCTACTTTGCCTCCATGAATAACTGAAAGGAAATGTGCCAAGGGTGTCAGAACCTGCTTTTAGAGAAATTATCAAAGAACTTTTGGGGTGTTCAGGCTGTGGAGAGGAGTTGTTCTGTTGCAGCACTCTCTGTGGAGAAGTCACATTGTGCAGCAGCTATGTTGCTATTGTTATATGATACATTTCTGATTATCCAGAGTTAGATTAACGGGGCAGATTTAGGAATTCATCGAAATGAGCTTGTACCTTCCATAAAGGTTAACTTTGACTTGTAAAAATGCATTAAAGATGAACAGTCTTCAGTACTATGCTCCTCAGAATTTTATAGTGAACGAGCTACATGTCATTGATTATTTACAGAGCGCTCCACACCACAGTAATTCCAAAGTAATATCAAGATATATGTATCCTGAAGCTTGTTGGAATGGAAAAAACGTTACCAGTGATATTTTGTAAAATAAGTACAGTATAAAGGTCATTGTGGGGAGGTGTAAAATTACGGGATATCTTGACCATGAAATTCAGTTGAAATAAGTTCAGAAATTATTAATCTGTCCTTAGAGGGAAATGATGCATTGGCAAATCTGCAGTGAACTGAATTTCACTTAGGTTTTTGTTTTAAGTGGAAAACTGAAGGGAAGAGAAACCCCAGCTGCACAAAGATTTTCGATTTCACCATGTTCCCACAGAAGAACTGCAGTTTTGACAGGGCTTCAGCTTCAACTGGCAGCATGTCCCACAAGAGATTTTTTCCTTTCCTTTCTTATACAAAGACAGTGTTTAGTATTGTATCTCTGTGTGTTTGCCTGGAGCAATCTAAGGTACTATGGCTTTTCTAATAGCAATTCACATTTGATTTTCATACTGTGGCTGTTCAAGGTTTGCAGTAGTGTTTTAATTTGACAGAAATTAATAAGTTTAAAGAGAAAGATATCATACATCAGTGCTGTACAGCAGTATTGTCACACTTCCTAATTCGTTAGACAATAAGAATAATCTACCACTTCCAATTTAGACTCAGTAAAATAAACACATGTATATTAATGATTTTAAAATATTTTTGTTCAGTCAAGCATGTCTTCTTTATGCAGAACAGCATCAGATCAATAATTAGTTGCCATGCATTTTAATAACAAGAGTTTTTGGTTAGGATTGTTTTTCATAATTTTGCATTTATGTTTGACAAGTTCAGGAACTTGTCTTATTTGAAAGAAAAATATTAATGCAGAAATTACTTCTCATTGTATTATTGCTTGCCAAATCTAATATGCAAATACCCAGTAGAACTCATGCTTATGTTAATGGAGAGAGGATCATAGAAATCTTGTAGACAGAGTCTATTTGTCCCACTTTGTTCCACACATCAGTATTCTCTATGGTACTTAATTATTCAGCATTTTAATTTTAAATTAAAAATAAATACTGTACACGAATGATAATTTGAGTGGAGTGATAGGAAAACATTGTCACAGTGAAATGCACGATAAGTTTCCTTATGGTGTTCTGGTCAAAAAAAATGTCATGAAGAACCACTCCTCACATTTCCTGAATTTAACTCCTTGCCATCGTTATGGATCTAAAGAACACATATCAGTGACTGGTTATAATGTGGAAAAGAAAGGCAGTTGAAACCATTGTAAAGCCAAAGGCATAGGGAAATTATTATTTAATGCTGGATTTATATACCTCTGTGCACATTCTGTGGACTATGAGGATTGCCACTTTTAATTACAAAATTCATGCCTGGAATAAGACAATTTTATATATGAATTCTAATTTTTCCTAATAAACTTTCTCAAAATAATTAATTTCCAACAAGCTTATACCTGGAAATTTTGCCAAGATTTGACTGACCTAGGAGGTTGCTCTGACTGTAGCTGTTGGGTGGGCTGTAACATCTGTCTGAAACAAGAGGAAATTTTTAATTCCTTCATGGGCATGTCTGCAGAAGTGGCCTTCCTCTAGAAGATGGCTTTTCATTTACACTAAATGCAGAGATTGACATCAGACAGTTTTCTAGGGATAACAAAATGCTATGGATATATGAAAGACCTTTAGTCTGACGCCAGTCTGACTCCTTTAGTTTGATACCAGGATGGATGTGAAGCTTGATCACAGGAATAAGGAGCCAGAAGCATCTGCTTTCCAATTCACTTTTGAATTTTTGGTGTGATCAGCAATGGCAGATGATGGTGGTCACTACCATGAGGCTGTCACACCAATACACCCCTCCTAATCATCCTGCTCCCACATTGCAGTGGCTGAAATACAACATGATCCCAGTGACAAACTTCCTCATCTTCCATACCTGTATAATGAGACAAGCTGCGTCTTTTCCATCTTTGCTTTGAAGATGGATTTAGGTAGCTGTAACCTTCCATGTCACACTGAAAAGAATATTGATTTGTGTCACCTTTCACTCAGAAATTGTACTTTTAAAATATTGAAAATTCTTATTTAAAATAATAAGTATACTATAGGTGGTAATGTAGATTAATGCAACCAAGTGTTAAATTGTATGGAAATATATTTAGCCACTTGCCCCTAGGTTTCAGAACATGTCAAAAAAATCTTATCATAGAAGTAAGGCTAGAACTACAAGAATCTTAATGGGTCACCTTCAGGGTTTCAAAATATTCAGCTGTAAATTTGGAAGGTAAATACAGGTGCTGGCTCCTTTTCAGAGTTATCATGTGCTTATTCTTCACAGCCCCACTTGTGTTTAGGTGACTGTGCTGTTAGCCAAGATACAGAGCCACCAGCAACCATCCAGGTGTTAAAACTCTTGCTTCCATTCTCCCTCAGCCTGCAAACCTATACTAATTTGCAGAAAGAAACCTAATTTCACAATTCCTTTACCTCACTTTCTGCCTCTCAGGGACCTGATTTCACTTGTGGGCTGCACCTGCAGATGAGTGTTTTGTGACCAGGGATGTCCATCCTTCTCAGCCCAGTTCTGGGATAGTTCCTCTGGAGGGCTCTGTGTCTTCCTTCTTGGTTATGTGTGAGGATAGTTTTCTTTGCTCTCTTTACAATAGGAGCCATCTCAGATTTCACTTTGCTGTGGTTTGCCCCCCTTGCTTTTCCAGACAAGTTTGGACCTGGACCTAGACTAAGCTGTGATCCAGCCACTTCCTACCTCATTCCTTTTTTTAACACATTCCACTTCAACCACATTTTCAAACTCACCAGCTTGTTAGCTGCTTTTGCACTCTTTGCATTTCCTTTGGGGAGTTTGGAAGATGACCCGAGCTCTAGCAATACACAAACCATAAAATTACACATTGTTATCGATAACACAGTTCAAGAAAAGTCTGATTGTTGCATTGTTAATTCACAATGGAAACAAGCAGGAGGTCAAACCCCCAGTTGTTACTTGTGCTCAAATCACATAATCCTGTACATTTGTATTGAGTTCCATCTTGCAGGTAGTTGGACTTTCTTTTGTTGCACTAATTTATGGAAGTCTCTTCTAGAACAACTTCACTGTTATGATTAGAAAACTCCTTGAGTTATCCCATTTATACTTTTTGCTTTAGTGCCAACAACCATCTGTAGCAGAGATTTTTTTTCTCTCTAAGACTTTTTCCATGTTAAAATGTTCATCCCTCTTTCTCTTGCCTTCACCTCTCATCCCTCTTGTCTCAGTTGTCCTTCTTTGCACCAGTTTGAGTTTTTTATTCTGGATTCTGAGGAGGGGGAATGTTCAGATGGTTTCAAAGGATGTGATGATACGAGTTCCTTGTGCAATGTGAGGTGTCAGTTCTCTGCAGTTGGAAATACCTTCCTGGATGCATCCTAAAGTTGCATTTGTCTTTTTGACAAGTGCATTACACTGACACCTCACAGTACCTGCAGCCATGGGGGAGCCTGGGCTGGTAAATCCAGCAGCTACTGTGAGCAAGCTGGGGAAATGCTGCTTGTGCATGAAGGATGTGAATATTTTTTGCAGTAAATCAACACTTAAATCTTCACTTTGAAAAAAGTATCTGTCAGTTCTAATTGGTAAATTTTAATAGTTTGTAGGCTATAATTTAATAATGAAGGACTGGGAATTCTAAATGAAACAGAAGACAAGTATCAAAGCAAAATTCATGATAGAAAAAAGTTACTGCTAAAAGTCACATTATCCATTTATTATATATGGCCTTGTGGTTATCTGAATAAATATTCTTCTTTGTGTGCCAATGAACAAAATGGAAAGGTTTACTTGAAATGTTGAAGCATGAAATAATATATTATTTTTTGCCATCTTGTTAATGGAAGCAAGATAATTTTCAGTGTAGGGGAGCCGGCTTTCTTCACTTAGAGGACAATTCAATAAAGAAAGGGATAGAAATAAGTCACTTACCTTAGCAACCTATTCCTGTTAAGTGGTGCAGCAAATCAATACCACAGGACCAGAGGTATAGGAAATTAATCATCTTTTCTAAATGTTAAGGCAAGAATAGCCTTTTCAGTGGTACCAAGTCCAGGATATAGCTGTGTACTAATAGGAGATACTTAAAATTAAGATTGGAGCCATGTTTAATAATTAATTCCTACTTCACAGAGAAACTATAATCTGATTTATGAAGCAGGGTAGGATTTCAGTTAGTTTTGAAATGAGTTACAGACATATCTCACATTAAAGTGAGCTGACCATGTGCATGAGGCTGAAATGGTGAATTCAGTTTTGACTTGGCAGCTATATCTCAGTTGTGTCATTAGAGAAACCACTGAATCTGTATATTTCCATTCCTATACTTGAAACCTTCCATAAGGTACTAACATTTACAATCAAGGACCTCTGAACGTATCTAATATACCAAATATAAGGAATGGACTGATTTGATATTACAAAAAAAATATATATTTGAAATACATCTGCTTCTCTATGAAACAGGATCATTACTGTGGCCAAGAACACTTGAAGCTTTTTATTCTGGCTTTTGATTTGATAGAAATAAGCTATGGATTCATGGCATTGCTTTGGAGACTGAACTGCATGGTGGGGACAACAGTGTGGTTCTTTGTGCAGTGCAGAGACATTTCCACTGCCCAGACCTGCAAGCCTCCAGAACTGTGCCCTTTGCTAGGGGTGCCTATGTTCAGAGAAAGGGCTCTGCAGATGTGGAGCCTTGTTTAGCCTGGAAGTCTGACAAGTGCGTATTCTAGAGTTGTTTTTCCCTCTCTCAACACAATCTCCATTAGACTCCACAGTACAGTTTTAACCTCAAAGCCCTACAAAACTAAAATGACTGTGGAGAAGTGAATGGACTGCCATATCCCTTCTGCAGCTCCAATGAAAGTTCCTGATCCTCAAATGAGCTCCCATTTTGGGCTTTGCAGTGGGTCCTGAACTGTCATTCATTTGCTAATCATGAGCCTGGTGCTGGTGGTTAGGGAGGGGGAAATAAAGGCTGGGTTTGACTGCAGACCTGAAAGTGAGATTTCAAAGGTTGCATTAGAGAAACCCTCTTCTGACTTCCAAACTTAACACAGAGTCAGAGAAAGATTAAATCCAGGAGCATTGTTTCAATGGGGGTACATTTCCAGCTGCAATGACACTTTGCATGGGTGGGTTTTAGCTGAATCAAGATGTTTGATGGATGGGCTGTACAGAACCCTGGTCCAACTGCTCACAGCACCAGAAGTTTGCTTTCCAATCAGACCTGCATGTTCAGCTTCAGTGAATCTGCTGTTCTAAATGTGTGGAGCAATGATTTCAAATATAAGACATTGTTGAAGTCAATAAATAAAAATAAATTGTGTTATACTATAAAAAGGGTAACAACAAATTTTGGCAATGCCTTAGAATATAATGTTCTTCTGATATTGTTCCATTGCAGGTATTTTTACTGAGAGGAAGTGGTCAAATTTCAAAATGGTGAAGTCTCCCAGGAATGGAAACAGTGATCAACAGGAGGCATAAGATTCAGAATCACAGAGGTAAAAAGGGAATTGAAATCAGCTCAAAAGTAGCAAAAGAAATTCAAAAAACCAGTGGAGTTTTCAGCCATCAAAATTAGATGACAGTAAGGAAAGTAACAGTGAGGTTGAGGGAGGACAGGTTTAAGACTGGCATAGTTGCTTTTGAAAACAGATGATTTTGTGGCTCTGTGTTCAATTTGGACAGTGGCTCTGAGCTTGGATGGGGGAAAACTGGCTTGATGGGAGCGAGTTTGGAAGGGTGAAAATGATGCCTTTGAGGTAGAAGTAAAATTCAAGGAGTGGTTTCCAAGCATCTGTGTCCCAGCTGTCTGAAGGAATTGGCATTCACAACTGCACTTCTGCTCGAAGGGTACTCAGAACTGTGTTAAAGTAGGGAGTGGCAAGAGAAATTTCAAATATGATTCCTGGATTCAAAATAGGAAAAAAACCCCATATTCTAGTTAAATGTAGGCATATTAACCTGACATCAGCAGTACACAAGGCATTAGAGTGCTTTTGGAAGGCAGAGGAATAGAGAGCATAGCAAATGGAAGAAGTAGGATAACACACAGAATAGGTTTACCGAAAGCAGATTTACGAGATTAACTTGATAATCTTTAGATTATCCTGATCTTTTTAGACAAAGAAAACGGCATTAGATGTGATGTGTATACACTGTGAGAGAAACATCTGACACAGAGCTACATGGAGAATTGTTTGATTGGGAATGATGAAGATTAGGCCCAGGATTGTAGAATAAATAGAAACTGGCCAAAGGAGATAATAACAGATGATGCTGAAAGAGGAAATATCAGGCTGGAGAGAGCTAAAAGTGGAGTTTCTGAAGGCGCAGTCTGGGGACCAATATCACTTAATATTTTCATTAATCAACTAGGCACAAAAAGAACCTGCTAGAGAAATGTGCTGATGGCTGGAGGTGGGAGGGTTTGTCAATAGCAAGGAGGCTGACAGCATACAGAAAAACAGAATATCCTCAGGGACCAGGAAGATATAAATGGGATTACACTGAACAGTTCAAGTAGCAAGGTCAGGTAGCTGGGAACTAATGACAATTTCTAATATAAGGTAAGGCTTGTTGGTTGGACAGATACAGAAGAATGGGGCATTTATTTGGAGCTATATCAAAAGAAGCATTCCCAGTCAAGCTGGGAAAAAAGTAATACTCTTCAGAAGGCTTTTCCAGGAATGTAGTGACCAGTTGTAGCCACCTGTGTTTTAAAGAAAGAAATTCAACCTAGAGCAGGAGCAGAGAATTGTGAATAGTGCAGTGGGAGAAGAGGGGTTGTGCCTTAGCAGACTAAAACCTGCAGAGAATCATCCATAAATATAAGAATGAAGGGGTTTGTTTTAAGATTAAACAATATTGATATGTAAATAACTGTAAGCTAGTCATCAGTAAGTGACCCTGTATTTTAGAAGAAGGTTTCTAATGAAAGATGGGTATTTCTGGAAAAGCCTTCCACAGCAGCAGTGGGGAGAACCCCTGTCAGTGTTTCTGTGAGGGAGATGGGTACATGGCTGAGGGATGCAGCAGATGTCTGTCTGCTGCAGCAGCACACTGGGCTCTGTGACCACTGGACTCTGTCCCATCCTCCAGTTCTCATTATGGTCCCATATTCACATAAATCCAACTCAGCTTTTACCCCTGGAGCTCCCTCAGGCGAGCCCCCAGCACCCCTGGTTCAGAGCAGCATCACAACAGCTCTGCAGCTTTGGCAGACAGGGGTAGCAAGGAGATTCTACAACCTTAGGAAACTGGGGGAAGGAAAATGTTCTGCCTGTATCCACCTCACTGGCAGTAAGAAATGTGGGGGATGTGGGGTGGGAAGCAGTCAACTTTACTGTATAAATATGTGAAATAGAGCTCCTGATAAATAAGAGGTGGGGTTGTCCAGTTATTATTTTGCCTAGTCAGGCCATCACTATTTTAATCCAAAATGTTCAGCTGGAAATATCAGCTTCTCATTGACAAAATGAATACTGTCCCCTTCCCCTGCCATTAAGGTTTCTGGGTTTCTGCTAATATCTTTTCCATTTTCCATATTTAATTTGCCTAGCAGGATGAAATAAAAACATGCTGACATTTTCAAGGAAATCAGATACTTCCCCTGAAAGTTTTGATGGAAAATTTTCCAAGAGCCCTGCGGCTCAGGAGCTGCTCACATCGGGGTGTGGCCAGCTAAATCCGCTGCCTGAATCGGTGGGGGCAATGCCTGAGCATCTCTCATCACCTGGACGTCCGGAGGGGCTTAGTTCTGGGAGGAAAAGCTCTTTTCTAGCACCCCACGTGCTGTGTGTGGCTCGGGCTCTGCTCTCGCAGCAGTTCTGGCTGACCTTGATGCGAGCGGTGCAGAACGCGGAGCCGCGGCTGCTCCCCCTCCCCTCCCTCCCTCCCCCTCGCACTGCGGAGGCGCAGGAAAAGTGACCACAGCCTAGCCCTAAACGCTTTATTTTTAACTTTTGCCAGACGACACGTGCATCTAAGGCCAAACAAAAGGAGCCCGAGAGTGGGGTGTAAGTGCTTGTCGGTGTCAGCCCCGATCATTGTCAAAGGGGGGCTGGATCCCGGCTGCATGCGGAGCTCGGGATCCTCCGGTGCCGCTCGGGAGCCGCAGCCGCGGATGCCTGGAGAGATGGATCAAGGCAGACAGACACAGATCCAGACTGACAGAATCAACCCCCAGATGGATGGCGCTTGAATTTAACAGAAATTAAGATGCTGAACTGCTTAAGAAAGAGTTCCATGATCTAATTAAGTCTCTTTTATGTCTCCCTTTCTATTTTATCCTCCAACCCTCTTAAAAAAAAAAAAAAAAAAAGGTACTTTTTGTTATTTGTAGATTGAATTAGAGGAAAACTGTCTGTGGACTAAATAAAATGTTTGCATTCTTTTGTGTTAGCATTGAAGGCTTGTGTTTTTTTAAATAAGAAAAAAAATGCAGTAGGACATAATAATGTCATACATTCTAACTTGCTCTTGCAAATCGGGACTTCATGATATTTTCCTTTTCGATAAAAATGCTATTTATCATTATCAAATGAAGTGTTAATGGAATCAGCTCGAACACAAACTGATGCATATATATATATATATCTATATAAATAAATATATACATAAAAAAATTCCTCACTGCTGAGAATGATCAAGCACCTTGTCAGCAATCCATATTATATTCGTTAATTCGATTCCTGCCAAAAAATCACTTAACTGAGACCTTCTGATTTCTTTCTTTAACGCTTGAGGCTCCTTTCATCTAAGCAATGTTTATTAACCTATTTCTGAAAATCAGCATAAGCAAAAGCTATATTTAATTTGTTCTTTTCTTGTGCTTTGGCTTTGGTTGTTTTTTGGTTGGCTGGGTTTTTTTTTTTTTTTCCCCAACGTGGTTTTTTTTTTTAAATTCCAGTGTAAGAATTAAAACTTGAGCATTGGTCAGTATTACTGTAACCCACTGGTTCAGGGTGTAACAGCTGAGAGGACAAAAAGTAAGGCTTATTACATCCTTTCATATTCTTTAGGAGAGGCTGATTTTATTTAAATTCCTGGACTCATAGTAGTGACAGCAAGAAAAGTCACCTGTAGAATAACACAGGGACCTGATGACTGGGGTGTGGGGCCCAGCTCCACACTCTTTGCTCTCTCCCTGTCTTGCCAGTGTCCCCCTTCTGCTATCCTGAATGGCAACTCTCACTGGGTCCCCATCAGAAAGGTGGGTGCAAATTTACTGAACTCCTCAGTTAATTTGAAATATGCATATTAAAAGTGATATAAGAGCAGATAATCTTGTTCATACTTTCACACCAAAATATGACTTAAAAACCCAGTAATCAATAAATTCTGCAGTGAAAGCAGAACAAGTTTGGGGACAAAGAGCCATCATGATTTTTACAGACCTGGCAGATACACCTATCCCTGCATGGAAGAAATTCTGGTCTCATTCCTGTAAAAGGAATTTTGCCACTGAGGTGAAAATGTCCAGGGTTTCACTCACGTTTTCCAACACCCAGGCTCAAGAAAGGCAGACTGGAACAAGGCAAATTTGCCCCCATGTTCAGCAGGCTTTGTCCTTCTCCCAGCTCTGCAGCCAAGGAAAAATTGCCAAAACTGAACTATCTCTTGTAGAGCTTTCCTGAGGTGAGGCTGTGGCTGCAGATTGATAAAGGAAGGAGCTGTCCTGTCTGGACACCCCCAATATTCCTACCAGGAAGAGCAAACTTGTTTTCCAAGTTGCTGCAAGAATATTGTGGTAGTGAGATAGTCCTTATAAAAATGATCATGATCTGAGAGCTGGAGCAGAGAGATACCAGATAGGAGCAGGTAAGAAAAAGTTTTTTTATTTTTTGACCCCATTTATTTAGAGAAGTGGATGGCCCTCAGTCAGGACTTGACATTGCATCCCTTAGAGGAAGTTCTTCACCTTCCTCATCAGGCAGGCAGGGAAATCAATAGGATAACTTGAAGACATTTAGAGACTGAATCAACCTCAAATTTTCTGAGAACCCAAAATAAATAAGCTTTGCTCCAGCCACTCGGTTCAAACACATGCCCAAAAGATGTTATACCTCACAAGTATCACTTGCATTTGTATACATTGGAAAATAGAGTGGGTAATAAATCTTCTTACTATTTATTGCTCTGCCAATATGTATCTTGGCAATATTAAAATATATGCATGCATGCTTATGAATTTTATTTCTCTTCAAAGAAGCCAGCTCCTTGTACTAACAACCACAGCTCTGACTTGATAGACTCCTCTTTACCTGGCATGCCTATAGAAATCTCTAGAGAATTAGAATTCTCATTAAGTGCACTGGAAAGCAGAATTTAATCAAATGTACACCGAAGCTCGCTGTTAAAAATATGCAACTATAAATTGCATTTCTGTAGAAGTTGTTGCAGTCCTACAGTGACCACTGAAGTACTTTTATTTATTGTACCATGAATACAGAATAGATAAAATTAAATTCTCTGTAATCAATGGCTCCAATTTACATGTGTTGCTTGTCAAAGTGACTTTCTCCAGTCCCCACAAAATGCTATATAATGTGACATCTCAAAAGTCTTCAGGAACATCCTAAGATGAATCTGAAAGATAAATATTGCAGTTGTGAGTCTTTCTGTCATGACTCAAATAATTTTAAAATTGCAGAGATATATTCCTCTAACAATGTTAAAATTGTTCTAATGCAGGATAAAATTGTAGTTTTAGTCTCTGTAATTTTTATAGCAGCTTGTAATTTCCATGCACTCGTTACAATTTGAAGATCAGAAAAAATTACAGAAGAAAATGTTTTCAATGGAAAATCTGCTCTGCTGCTCATCTTCCCTGTGAAGAATGTATCCAATATTTAGAATCCAGGCAGGCTTTTATGAGTTGTTTGATGCTGTGTCAAAGACAGACCATTTGATTTGGAATAGCATCATTCCTGGAGTCTGTTAAAGAGATCAGTATGATCCCCCTCCTGGTTTCTCCCCAAAACATACTTGCCCAAGTACTGATGAACTCATTCAATCTCTTCTGTTTTGGGCCACTCACCAGCAGGCAGGGAGAGGTTTGATAACCGTATAAAGTCAGAGTGAAAAAATTGTGTCCTTTGGTTCTGTTCTGAATTGGTTTTAAGTTCCCCAAATGAGATGATTATGCTATGATTATGCCAGAAGAGGTTTTAGGATAAGCACTTGAGCAGTAAAACCCCTCAAAATGCAGGTACCTGAGGTGTGCTGGAGAGCTGTTGACATGTGTCACCATCATTAAACAGGCTGCACTGGGACATGGGGCTGGTGTGGGGATTTGTACCTCAGTGATCCTTTCAGGTGCCTATGAAGGTCAGTGTTGTCCCAGGCTGCACAGACAGGCACAGATCCACGGTTTCCCTTGGACTGAACTACTGGGGATACACTCTGGAGAGGAGCCAGGCAGCCCAGGGGAACCCCTACACAGGAGTTTTGGTACATATGGAGGGTGGTATTACTCCAGGTAGAATTTAGGGGAGGGTTTGTTCAGCTGAGTCCCTTAGGAGATGTGACAACATACAAGGGGACATTTTGAGTTTATGTCCAAGGGGACAAAAAGGAAAATCATCTGCTTGTTGTGTGTCTAGGCCAGCATCCCTGTGCCTTCCTGTGTACCTTTGGGAACAGTCTGAATTTCCTGGCTGGTGAAGGGTCAGATATTCTTTATGACAGTGGTTGGTACAGAACTGCCTTCATCCCTGCCCCATCCCCACAACAGCTGGGAAAATAATCCTGCGCTTAGGACAAAGAAGTTGTCCACAAAGCAAAGAGAGCAGACTCCCCAGGGTAGGATAAGGGACCAAAATGGCACATCCTGTCCTAAATCCATCAGGCTGGAATTAAGGGGAAGTGCAATATCACTGGCAGTACCTGGCTGGAGGGAATTGGATCTGGGGAGTGAGATGTTTTAAGGGGATGAATAAATAACACTAATTGCTTGTGTTTGACACTGAGAAACATTTTGTAACTCTGAGGCAGATTTTGAGAGACCTTTTTTTGAAACCTTTTTTTTTCCTCTTACAGTTAGTGCACAGCCTGTGTGATAAATCCTGTTCTGGTGTCTCGAGGTTGGTGGGAGATGGGGTCAAGACCAGATTCCCTGTTCAGTCTTTGGCCCTTTCTCATTCTCTGGCTGCCAGGACTGTCTCTGAGACACAGCCCTAAATCACAAACCTAGAGAGAAACAAACCTGGCCAAATGCTGCCTGTGCTTTTACACCTTTGACCTTGTTTGAATCAGAACCCAAACAAACACCTTCAGTTTTCAAAGGTAAACTGCTGGAGCACCAGTGCTGCAGCACCTCAGAAGCCAGTTGCCTGAATGCTCAGTGCTAAACCCGGCCTTTCTGTACCAAATCACATCTTTTTAGCTCATTCTCCTCATTTGTTATGTCTGAAATTCTATAATTACAAATTAAGACAAGTGGGCAATACAGACTTTCAGCTAGAAACTGATAGACTCCCCTCCTCTCTTAAGATATATTTTGTTCTTGTTAAGAGCTGTTGGATACTGCATCACCTCAATTACAATGAAACAGCAAAGAAATTCCACATTGGGAAGGGTTTTCTGAGGGTATATTCTCAGCACTGAAGATTAAAAATAACCTTCTCAAGCAATAAATTGGTTGAGACAGTAACAGGACCAAAATCATAGTGAAATCTCATAATGAAATATTAATGCTAGCGTGTTAAGCTCGGAAAATTATAAAAATTCATTTTGCAGAGCTGCATGGATCATATTAGTGGTGTCCTAAGCAATCTTGATTTTAATGTGCAGGGCTTTCTACCTGTGTGCTCTTCCTATGGACAATTCCTCAATTCCTATTAGCAGAAAAGATGACCAAACTCTTAAGTCATGTAACTGCTTCAGGAAAGCAAAGAAACCCTGTTGGAGTACATGGCAGTAGCTCTCTAGAATTAGGAGGCATGTTGCGAGTGACACAAAAAGAGCTGTCAAGTACCTGGTGCTTTGCTTTACTGCTCCACTAAATGGCCATTGTAGAGCTGTGCCAGACATATGGGGAAATTTCATTTCTAGGGCAACATTATTTTGCGTGAACTGAAATAAGATAAAAACTAAGCGTAAAGGTATGTTTGAATTTCAGATTGTGCTTGATCTTTGTATGCCAAGAGGACCTCCCTTGGATACTCAGCCTAGCTGCAGGCTTTCTTTCAGGTCCTGGAACCTGCAGCTTTCAGAAGTCAGGCCAATTTAAATTGTGTAGACTGTGCTGCTTTACATAACCCATTTGAATTTAAAAACCTGCAAGGTAAATAGGTACATTCTGCATACGCCTGTCCTACTGGCTTAGGGGTAGCTTTAATGTCACACAATTAAACAAAGTGGGGAGAGGAAGCCCAGCAAGGTCCAGCCATGTGGCTCTAGCTGTGCACAGCGTTCTCTGGGGCAGGAGCGGCGCGGATCCCGTGCCCAGCTGAGGTATCGCTGTCCCTCCTCATCCAGCTCCAGGCCTCTCGGCCCCACAGGGCACCTCCTGTGCTGTTAGCAGTGGTTATATCCCAGCTGGAGGTGGCTGGATGAGGCTCATGGGTGTCACTTTTTGCGTTTGTTACTCGGTACAGGAGGGTCTCCAGAAGGCCAAGGCTGGGAGCAAGGTGCTGAGCCTGAGATGGGTCTTGCCAGGGGCAAAGAAACCCACAGGGACAGGCATAAAGGCCTTGTAACAAATCCACTCTGAGGGGAAGGGATGCAAATACGGATTGAGGCTTCTTACAAGGAGGCTTTAAACTGATAGGAAGCGGGTATAGATTAGCTGTTAGGAAGGAATTGTTCCCTGGGAGGGTGGTGAGGCCCTGGCACAGGTTTTCCAGAGTTGTGGCTGGAAGTTTCCAAGGCCAGGATGGATGCGGCTCTGAGCAGCCTGGGACAGCGGGAGGTGTCCGTGCCATGGCAGAGGGTTGGAAAAAGGTGATTTTTAAGGTCCCTTCCAACACAAACCATTCTGTGAGTTTATGATTTTGTGAAATACCACAGGCTTGTTCCAAAGGCCTTCAGACACCCTGCTCCTCACTCCAGGCCGAGGTCTCTAGTGATGCCAAGCAGCCACTGAGCTTCAAGGCTGAATTAGCTCCAGGACATCACTACTGTGCATTTTTTTTTGCCTCCCTAGGGCCTGAATACTATAGGGGTTTTCTCCCCTCCAAGCCTCAGTCAAACCAAATACAGAACTGCTTTGCTGCCTGTGTGTCAAGGATAAGAAAGCTAAAAAACCATGGCAGCAGCTTCCTGGACAGCTTTGTGTCCATGAACATTCCTGGACAGGCTGCCTGTTAACATCCCCTCGCAGCCAGCTCCCTCAGGGACAGACCCCTGGCCTGGATTTTGCCTGTCCCTTTGAGGGGACCCTGCAGGGTGACTTTGCAGAGCGTGGGTGCGTGTGCCCTGGGACAGAACATGGGCAGGGTGATCCCAGAGGATGAGGACAGAAATGGAGCACAGAGCATAATCTGTTTTAATGGATCCTTCTGCTGCTGCTGAATAACTCCCCAGTTTGGATTACTTTTACTGCAGGCACGATTAGTTAGCAATTGACAGGGCAGGGGGTATCAGTGGGGAGTCCACAGCTAGCTAAGAATATGAGCCAAACAAACATTATTTTCCAGCTTATTGGGAGAAAAGCCTGCAGAGAGCAGAAAGTTTTTCCCTCACTGTTTTCCTGGGTAGGGGTGCAGTCTTGAAAGTGATGAGACAAACACTTGAGGATGGCTGATAGCACTGGAGTGCAGAAAAACAAGGAAATGATACTGGATCCCAAGGTGCAGGAAAAAAAAAGACGTGCTAAAGGCGGCTCAATATTAGAAGAAAAGCTTCCTGAAACCATGTGAAGTCACTAAAACAAGTCTCTGAAATGCTACACAAATGGTTCTCACCTCCTTCCACCTGAAAGAACTGGGCATGTTGACAACATGTTTCTTCAGTGTTTGCCTTTGAATAATGAAACAAAATATAATGGTCAGTGAAGTTAAGCCACTAAGAGTAAATCAGTTCTGTTTCAATCAGAAAGCAGGCTGGAATACCCTGTACCACTGAAGCCATCTGTAGCTCCCACATCGATTTTCCTCTCCACGGCACTGAACACACAAAATCAGCAGGTGCCTTTGAGTGCTCTCTCAGCCACATGGAGAAAATAGATAAAAGCCTTCTGGGCCTCCTGTATGTCTATGTGCAGCCTCACCTGTGTGACACCTGGCTGTGCCCAGCACAGAAATAAGCACAGGAGGGCTTGGCAGCCTGCTGAATCCGCATATTTGTGCTGGAGGAGAAAGTGCTGCCAGGAAGCAGTGACCTGCCTCTCTGCAATGATGATGTGCAGTGTCCCAACAGCAGCAGCCTTGTCATGTGCCAAGCACCTCTGAGACAGAGGAGGCTGTGCCAAATTTGGTAGAAACAAAGATCAACCTCCTTCTTTTGTTATTTGCTGTTCTTGTGGAAACTGCTTCCCCCGATCCACTGCAAAATGCTGGTTTGCTGTTTTCACTTTTCAAATTTCACAGCTACAGTTGTGGCCTTTTCAAGAGAAAATGCCTTTTTAAATGTGTCTGAGGGTATGGCAGCTTCCTACCTGCCCCTAATGCTCCATTCACCTGCCCCTGCCTTCTCCAGGTTCCATCTGAGGCACTCCTGGCACGTTCAGTGTCTGGAAAACACACTGGCTCCATTTTCTCAATGGCTGAACACTGACAGCTCCTGTGTTCTTCTTTTAATTAGACACTCTAAAAACTGAGAACACCATCAAACAAGGTGAGGTCCCACTATTACTAACTAGCAAGTGACTGTATATTTAGATACTAAGAAAAATCCAAGTAAAAACCCGTGAGCTTAAGATCAGAGACAAAAAAAACCCTTTTATGTTTCTGAGCTCATTTGATCTCTCAAGTCAGGGAATGAGCCCACTTCCCAAGACCCCAGAGCCAGAGCTGTCTCTAACCTCTGGACTCAGCATTGCTGCTAGTGTCACAGCACCAGCAGCAGAGACCTTGGCAGTCATGATCTGCCCACCCTGCAGTGCAAGGGGGTCCCCTAGAAGTTTGCTTTTGCTGGGTACCCAGGACATGGCACCAAATTCATGGGAACCCAGGCTGCCTGCAAAGCAGAAGCAGAGGAGCGGGTGCCTCCCTCTTTCCCAGGTGTTTGCTGTGCTGGTTGGTGTGGGGAGCAGGACAGCACTGAGCCCTGTGTCCTGCAGAAAACCACAAATGCCAGAGGAAGATGATGAAGTGTGAATTCAAAGGTTAGGCTATTTTTTGCCCCTAAGCTCTAAAGGAGGGAATCACTACCTTCTGTGATGGATAGTATCATTAATCAGGCACTGAGAGCTCAGTCCCTCGTACGATGCCAAATCATCTGGACTTTTTTCTTCCTATCCCTGCACACAAGACAAATCCAGGCCTGCTAGTGCTTGGGAAGGGGGGTGGGGAAGAAGTTGTTAGAAAATTTTTGAAGCATAAACAAAATTTCAGCAAAAGGTTGTTCCCACCATGACACGATTATAAATGAGATGATCAGCCAGAGAGAACACTTTTTTTGTGGCTTTAGCAAAATTCTGTTTCTGTTCAAATGGTAGAAGTAAAATATTTAAAGGGAGAAGGAGAAGGCTCCTTTAAAAATTCCAGATATTTTAATTAATGCCAATAGCATTAAAATATTATGGCTTGAGATGCTTATGAAAAGTCTCTTTTATTCATTAAATTTTCCAGACCCAACATAATTAGAATTCTTAACATTCGTGATCTCTCAGCATTGGCTTCCAAAATTAATGGTCTGAGTAATTTCTTACAGCGGATGAACCGAGTTTCAAAATAAATGTATCACAGTAGTAAACATCAGCTTTCTGTAAAGGAAGCATGTGCCAATCAAAGACAAGTCTCAAGAAAGGAAGAAAGCACCCTCCATTTTCTCTCTCCTGGATTTCTATATTCAAAGGACATAATGGGGGATTGTATTCCTGTAGTCAAAATTTAGGGAATCCACAAACAGCAGCCGCCTGCACCACTTGTGTGCGCAAAGCACGCTGTGCTCTTGGTGCCACAGGTTCCCTCTGCCAGGGGGTGCAGGAGAGGCTGCTGCTCAGGATGGTTTTGGGAGCACAGGTGAGTCAGGGATGCTTTTCCCACAGGTCCCTGCTTTGTTTGCTCTGAGGGGGCTGTGGAAATGCAGCTGGGCACGGGAGGCTGTCCCAGTTCAGCCGCCTGGATGGTCCTGCCAAGATCTCAGTGAGCCTGGGAAGGGCATTTAACCCAGTGTTTTGCATGGGGTTGCTAAATGTTTGCTGCTCATTTTGGCACCTGATTTCCAGAGTGTGGAGCACTTCCAGCTGCAATTCCTGCTGGTGGGCTGTGAACCCAGGAAAAGCCACACCGAGCTCAGAGCTGTAAAACCTGCCGCTTCCGACCGGGCACTGTGGGATCTCACAGCACTTCCTGGCAGCCTCCTGATGGTGAGACTCAGGATCCTGGATCCCATTCCCAGCCCTGGAAAGCCAGCAACTCTGATGGGTGCAAATCACTCTGCCTGTTCCCCTCCATCTCCTCCTGGTTCCAGTTCTGCCTTTTCTCTCCCCATCTCTTTGCCTTTGGGATGGGGCTGCTCCCTTCTGCACAAGCTGGAGGGCAAGATGAGTCCAGCAGAACAGGATCCTCAGAGCTCTCAGGATTCTCAATGAAAGAAAAGTGTTTGCTGAAGAGGTCAGGTTGGAATTTTTCCAAATGCTTTCATTTGGCCACACTTGCATAGATTTTCATGGCACTAACAGAAATGCACATCCTTAATACAAAGGTCACAGATTGACTAAATTTCTACTCCCCTATGCAAACTGTGAGGAGTCGTGGTGCATCTTAAAGAAGAGGATGTCAGTTCTTTTTCTCTTTTACCATTACAAAACAGTGCATTGTTCCCTGGCCTTGCCCTTGGGAATAGCTATATTGTTTTGGCTGAAGCTTTCCAAAAAAATTCAGCCTGCGGCAGATGCCCAGGATGGAAAAATGACAAGTTACTGGTCAAAATATGACAGTTATAAGCAGCTGAAAATAGAGTCTTGTAATTGGAAATGTCAGACGGTCTTGACAGTAGGCAGTGCTACCAGCCCTCCAACCTCAGGAAGTTTGCTCAGGATTTCATGTGTAGGTAGAGGCAGTGTATGCCCCTCCTGGTAGTCTCGGTAATATTAAAAGTGGCACAAAAAGTGCCAGCAAAGTTGTCTAGGTGTCAAAGCATGGCATGAATGGCATTCCTGCTGCTGGCAGCTTTGCTGTCTGCTTGGACAGAAGCTGGAGGACTGCTGTGCCAGCTTAGTGCAACCCCAGTGGTGTCTCTGACTCTGGGGCCAGGGGTGGCACCCATCCACACCTCAGCTTCCCTGAAGCTTTGAGAGCAGGGCTGATTCCCTGGCATTTGAGTTGCTGAACTGAAGGCAGTTTTGCAGGGAGGGAGGGCAGGTCTGTGTCTCCCAGCCCCTGTGAGCAGAGATCCTGACCCCAGCACTATTGTGTGGTGTGTGATGGGAGTGCTGGACCTTGCTCTGCATTTCTAGTCAGTTCTTGGTCTGGTGTGTGTGCAGAGGCTGGGTTTGATTCTCACAGCTTTCCAACTTTAGCCACCCATTAGACTTTAGAAAGCCATTTGACTTCTGTGAAGTTTAGAAGGCTTCAGCCAGAGCTTGCACTTGAACCAGCCGGTCACTGCCTGCCTTTCAGACACCTTCCCAGGAGGGAAATTCACCTTTCCCTGGTGCAGGGGCAACCAGCCAGCCCTGTAGTCAGTCACAGCAGTTTCATTAAGTTTTATATTTAACTTCCCCACAGCACCTGGGACCAGAAGGAGTGTGTTAGTGTCTTGGAGCTGGAACACTACATTGAATTACCTTGTTGGTTTATCTGGTCATAATAGCAAGAGAGATCCCAGTGCTCCAGTTAAGAGTCTGTCAGCATTTCCATTATAAACCCCTTAGTCTCAAGAGGTTTTAACTTAGCTTTAAAAATCTGTTCCATTGCACAAACTTAGTTTATAACATGGCAAAGAACAGTATTTTATCTCTTAATATTGAAAATGCACACAGAGTCAGTTCATATTGAAATATATATGTGTGTAGCCAAAGATACACTGGTTTTAGGCACTGATCAACCTGACTGGTGTCTTCCCTGCTTTTTAATTCAGCTGACATGATATTATTGCTCTGGCTATTTTAATAGATAAGTTACTGTGGTTTCACAATATCTTCCATTACTGGCACATAACGCCTCTAATATATGTTAATATGATTATTCACAAGTGCAGCAGAGTCACACTGGAGGAAGCATAAGAGGTTTGGCACAAAGGGTGCTTGCCCTCTTTTTCCTTTTATTCCAGACACTCATTCAAGGACACTTAACTTACCCTCTGAAAAAGCAAAGCAAAAGCTTCGACCAGCTGCCTGGCAGTAAAGATTTGGCAAATGTGTTTCTTTAAACAAAAAGTTTCTTGATTTCCTAGCAGAAAGCAGCTGGGGCAGGGTCCTTCAGAGGAGCAGTGGCTGTTTGTCTCACCTGAAGATCCAAACAAAGCCATAATAATGTCTTTGGATGGGAGGGTTTGAACTCCATGACAAAAAGCTCCATTCCCATCTGGGGCACATGGCCAGACAGCAGGGCTGCTGCACATGGTCCCTGTAGGGCTCAGTGAATTGTTTACAAGGTTTTGTTGTATTTTTTTTCCCAGACAGAGGCTGGCACAGCAAGGAATCTCCTTCCCCCAAAGCCTCCAATCGTCCTGAGAGCAGGTGAAGCTTGCTAGACACTGGGCAGGGTAAGCCTTGCAAGAAGCCTCCACAAGAAGTGGAGTGTCAAATAAAACATATCTCCACGGCACTTATCTTTTTTACTTCTGGACAAATTGCTCTTTATGTGTTAAAGAAAAATATTTTTTTCCCCAGCCTCTTTGACTTCTGAAAGCCCAAGGCAAGGTAGCTCATGCCCAGGAGACCCAGAAGTGCTCCCATTTTCCTGGTATGGTTGCACTGGTGATACAGCCTGGCTATTTTTGCTTTCCATCCCCACCCATATCACACATCCCTCATTTCTTCCTGCTCTTCCCTTGGTGGGGCTGCTGAATTTCAGACAAGGTTTGCTCAAGCTGGGATCCACCTGCAGCTGCTGCCTCTGGAAGTGATTGTTGAAGGCAGTTTCCAGGTGGAGTCAGGATTTTCTTGCTCCCAGCTTTCCTCTCTCCTCTCCTGAGCTGCACTTCCCTTTTGACACTTGTGCTTGGAGTCTCTTCTCATCCACACACTCCCACCCCTTTGACACGGCTGTTTTTCAGGTCTGAAATTTTTAAAATTCTATTTCTCATAAAAATGCTGGCAAAGGGCCACACAGGTCTGGGGACCAGCTGATAGGGATTAATCTCAATCCCAGGCTGCCGGTTTCCCATCGATAGCCAGGGCCACACAGGCACGGCTGCAAGCCCATGATTCAGCAACTTCCACTGATTAATCAAGTCACTTGATTTTTTATGCATGCGAGTGTGCCCAAGGCAGCTGCGATAAGTCGGCTTCCAGGCAGAGTGTTAGCAGTGCTGGGGATGTCAAAGGGTTGGTGATATTGATATAAATATATAGAGAGGCGTAGTATTCTGATTAACTTGTGGTTTTAAATAGTCTTCAGCAGCATTCGTTCCGTTGATAGAATCCTTTCCGCAAATTTCCATGCACGTTGTACCTCTGATGCTGCATTTCTTAATTACGGATACACTTTATCTGAGTTAAACATGTAGCAGGCCCCTCAGCATAAATTATACTCGGGGTGTGTGTACTGAGAGCACTTCCCAGGTGTGTGAGAGGATAAGTGTGTGTTAAAGCAGTACATGCACCTCAGAAAAGGTTTAGGAAATAATTTAATTTTCAAAAAAAAACCCCACCCTGCTAAAATCCCTGAGAACACCAACCCAGAGCAATTTTTGTCTGTGGCAGGGGAATGCTGTATCTTATATTTCCTACCCCATGGTTTGGGGATGTGCAGGTGGAACTCCAGATGCTGATGGGCTTGGTGGCATAAGAGTGTGCTTTGAGACAGCGTGTTTGCAGCTCTTTTATTGATACAATCAAGTACTGACCAGGGAAAACACCAGGATGTTTTCCTGGCATTCCATTAAAAAAGAAAAGAGAAGGGCACCTGCATTTCAGAGATCACTGGCACAGCTTTGGTCATTCTAAAGCTGCAAAAGACAACTTTTTTGAGGTGCACAGCTGGTGAGAGCGTGAGGAGCAGGTCCCAGGATCATTTACAGCCCGTGGCTGCCAGCGAGTCCCCAGCAGACCTGGGGGTCAGAGCCAAACACAGAAAAGGCAGAGGTGCAAAGGGTTTGGCTTCCAGGCTGCTGCAGCCTCCTCCTCACACCCAAACCTGTTTTACTGGTGTGTCCTGGTCCAGAGGCTTCACTGCCTTTCTTGGCTATCAAGGTTTCATAGCCACTTCCTCAGTGCAGGAGATCAGGAAATGTGACTTAGTCTCGGGTGGTTCTACCAGGTGTAAAAAAAATTAAGAGCTGTGTGTTAGAAGAACATGGGAGGCAAAATCAGAGAATGAAGGCTTGGCTCCAGGGGAGTCAAAGGGATGCAGATATTTGTGCTTGTCAGAGTTTTTTTCATGGCAGCAGTAATTGTTGATATTTATTTTTTCTCACTTCAGTGGAACAGTGTTTGTTAATAAATCTAATAATAAAACATCCACAACAATTTCCAGATTTGCCAATTTTCTTTTCTTCAATAAACTGAGTATGAAAAAAAATGAATTTTATTTTCTGCTTTGTTTTGTTTTGTTTTTCCTCCTTGTAAGAATAGAAGACCTGAGGTAAAATTATGGAACCTGTAAGGAGCACCTCCAAGAGTGACTTTTCCTGGCCACGAGAGCTCAACTATAGTTTACACAACTTGCATTGTGAGCTGCAACATTTATTGCAAATACACCAATATAAAAAACAAAACAAAACCCCAACTCTGCTAGAACTGACTCACAGATGGACAAATTTGTTATTGTTTTCATGATCTTTTGCAATGTGTTTGCAGGTTTCCACAGCCTTGTTTAAATTCAAGCAAGGACCTTTTTGCACCAACTTTGCAGGATTTAATTTGTGAGTTGTACATTTAATTCTCCACAGCAGATGGTGATGTGTGGGTGTACTGCTGTATATTTGCAACAGATTCCTTATCTTACAAAATTAATTGTCTCATGTGCTGATTTAAAATCAGAATTGTATTGTTCGTAAAAAGCTAATTCTTGCATATCATTTTGCTGGGACCTGTGCAATTCCAACAAAATGCAAGGGAAGAAAAGTCTAAGTGCTGCTTTAAAACAAATGGATTGTGGCAACTCTAGTCAGTCCTGATGCTCAGACTGAGGATTCAATGACTGTGTGAAGTCACTAAAGAAAATTTCGTATTTTGTGACTGCCAGGTTGCGTCGATGTTGCTTGAGAAGGCTTCTGGGGCAGTTCAGTGACACCCACAGTGAAACCCCAGCACAGCCAAGGCCACCAAACTGAACCCCTTCTCCTTTGGCAGGGCTTTTTTCCTTAGCAGGGATTTATTGGTAAATGATTTCTCTGTCAATGGCATTGCTTATGTTAATTTTCGGAGTTTAGGGGACTTTTGTTTCCTTTAATTCGATAAAACTTGTTTATCATTATGGAACACCCAGGCTCTGGCCATGCAGCGTCTCAGGCTCCTGCCTGGGTCTTGGAGGACAAAGAGAACCTTGGAGTTCTCTTTGGAGAATTTTGAGTTTGGAGCATTTCAGTGGAGGTCAGGCACTGCCAGACTCACCAGCCCCATGGCACTGCCTGCTTGGGCAACCTTGGGTGGCACCCAAAATGTGGCTTTGTCTAGGACAGGGTCACACTGGGGGCCTTGGAAAGGGGGGAACCCAGGGCCTGAATGGTTGTGGTGTTAAGCAGGTGTTCAGGATGGACAAGATAAGGCCAGAGGTGGTCATTCACCTGCTCCTGAGGGATGGCTACTGGGCCACTGAAGCTGGCTTACCAGAAATGGAATTTGGGGAATTTGGTTATTTTTAGTGAGGGACTGATGCAGTGGGTGCTGTGGGCCAGGCAAGAGAACGGCCTGCAGGGAGAGTCCCCAGGGCAGGGGACCCTGTGCCATGGGGTGGATGACAGAGATCCTGTCCCATCTGTCCTTCAGACACAGGAGCAAGGCTGGGCTCACCCCAAGGATCAGCCAGTGGCAGGATGAGGAGGATGTCACACCTGACAAGGGCCTGGGGATTTCAGCAGCATGAGGCTGGCGGCTTGGCTGAAGGGCTTGGGGACAAGACACGTGTTTTTGCTGATGAAAAAAAGCTTCTGGACTTGTTGGCAGAGCAATGCTCCACTTAGCACAGGGGTCTGCCTGCTCTCTGGGAGAGGGAATATGAACCTGCTTCAGACTGTGTTTGCCTGTAAGCAGCAGTAGCTGTGTCTCACTTGCTGGCAGCTCCAAACCCCAATGATGTGAGATGGGAGGTTTGTTGTGGAACAAACAGAATAAAGGTTTTAGGATTTAATTTTCTGCTACTGCACAAGAGAAAAATATTTCAGCTCTGTAACATTTAAAATCTCAATGAAATTTAAGATAAAATATTTTAAAATATGCTGGACTGGCATTTAAAAATATCAGTGATACCTCAGGAATGTGGCAAGCAAAACTTCCAACTGTGTCTGAAAAGCAGCTGTTGCGTGTGTGTGTGTATCCATCTTCCCAGTAATTTCTATGTGTGTAGAAAGTATTTCAGAAAATTGCTAATTTGGAAGAACCAATCTGATTTGTCTTTGACTGTGGGTGAGTTAAATCAGGGTGCCTTTGTATGACCCCCTCCTTTTGGGCCCTTTTCTTCCTACAGCCCTTTCTAAAGCTCAGCTCTGCAAGATTTACAGGAACAGGCTTTTTAAGACACAGGTTTTGTGGTTACAGGAGGTAGAAACAATTCAAGCTCGGTGACTCTTCAGAGTTCCTGTTCTCCTGATCACCCTGGTGCTGTTCTGCACATGATCCCACTGGAATATGTTGAGCACACCAGTGGCACACCGTGTTTTTTGGGGAGGCCTCAGAAGTGCCTCTTGCACCAGCACCACCACTTCTCTGGGTACTGAAGGTACCCCCAAAGTACCTGGGGTGAAAGCACTGTCCTGAGCATGGGGACAGGGGCTGCCCTGCAGCAATGCCCTGCTGCAGCATCCCACGGGATTTGTGTCTTTGTGTGTGGTTGGTGCCTTGTTTTTCCCTCCTGCAGCAGTCCCAGTTTGTGCCCAGGTGATTTGTCCCCTTGTGAGCTAGAGGCTCAGCTGGATTGGCTTCATCCCATCTCCTGGGTTTAGGAAGTCAGGTATTTTTAGAAGAGAGATACTGTATTAGTCTGAGATGTCAGAGCTTTCATGAAGTTATGCTGGATTTGATCTCCTTTCATTTTGCTCTGTACGCACAATGAATTACTTCTGTGCATGGAGCACAGTCTGCAAGATCTCCAGGGCAGGGAGCAAATTTTTACTGTCACCACACTCTGACCTGGCTTTACCCCATCTCTCTGTAGCCATGTAAGCGAGATGTGCAAGGTAACAGCCTTGCCTGGCTTCTGGTGATGGAGAAAGGCTTCCCTGGAACAGCTCTGGCTGTGCCTCTCCTCAGTTACCCCGAGGCTGATCCGAGTACCCAGGCAGCCGCCTCTGCCTGATGCATCCAGACCCCCCTACCCACCCTTCCCACTGGAAAGGAGGAGCACCAGGGTACCTGTGTGTCTGGCTGCTGCATGTTCAGGGGCACCAGGAAAGCTGAATGGGCCCAGTATGAATTTAAGGGTCACTCACTGCTCCCCTTGGATCTGTCAGCCTTCATTTCCCAACACACGCTCTCCTCTCAGTGCATTCCAAGCCCAGCTCCGTGTCTAAGGTAAGCTGAAGTGGAACACAAAGTGAATGCACTTGAAACACCCTCCCCCAGGTGATTTTCCATTTATGCAGCAGGCTCACTAATTGCAGAAAGAGTGATTACCCTTTCAAGAAGGAAATATAAACCTTGATTACTTTGAATGTGTGTTAGTGAAATGTGGTTCTGACCCCAGCTGGGCAGAAACTGTGTTTCAGTAAAACTTTCTGAAAATGCTCCCATAGGATCAGCATGGGGAACATGTCTGTGACTTATCCTGCTCCCATTTGTGATACTCTCAAAAGCGGGACTGAATTTTGCATCCCTAAAAGCTGGCAGAGTCCTTTCTCTTATGTTACTGGTGTGCTTCAGCTCACAGAGGCTCACCAAGCTGCTGAATGGAGAAACAGGTACCTTGTGAAATATGAGGACAAGGAGCCAACCTGTCAGTGGAAGTGGGGAAATAATATGAATCAAAACTGGCCCCAATGGCAATTGTGTTTTGTCTTAAGAGCACCCAGACCATACAATGAATTTGGTCTCACTACTTTCTTTAGAAAGGACAGCAGAAAAACTAGGTGACAGCCCTAACAAATGCTGTAAAACAGAACTGTATCTATATAATAGTGCTGGTTATAAAATATCACTTTCTTAAATGGAAAGTGCAGGTTTTGTTGTTGTTTTTTTTTTTTTTAAATGGGCTGGTGTATGTTGTAAAAAAGTATATATATGTATATAATCAAAATATGTGTATATACATATATATGTAGATGGAAGGATGATGTTTTTCAGAGACAAGTCTTTAAACAGACCAAATTAACCACTTCTGCTTTTTACTATGGCATGGTGAGGTGGATTTAAGGATGAATTAGGCAAGCTGTAAATTTAAGAACAAACTCATTCTGTGGCTTGAAATTAATTATTATGACCAACATGGTAACTTAATCTCACAAAAACACGAGTTTATTAATAGGTGAAGGAGCTGAAGAACCACACAGTCCATCCAGCCCTCTGATAGAGTTTCCTAATCTCAGTTACGAAATTCAATGCTGCAGTTTTACAAGGTACATATTCTCAATTAGTGAATGTTACAGAACATAAACATGAAGTGAATATTTGTATTAATGAGATTCAAACAAGTCAACTGAAAGAAGTATCAACTCTAGTTATAACACATGGTGAAAAGAATCAAATTTGGAATGTGATCATATATACTGTTGCACATCAGACAATATGTACACTGTTTCATATTGCATGACATTCATAGCATATTCATAGAAAAGTCAAACTAAATGATGGCTTAAAAACTGTTATTATCACTGAAATTTGCTCACTATGTTTTAAAGTGTTGATATTGACTGAGTTAATATTTTCATTGTGTAAAAATACTGTATATAGTAGAAACCCTTCAGCATCTTCCACATTCAAATAAATGAAAGTTACAGTTTGGTATTTGGTGTTCAACATCTTAAATTAAACGGCCGATTCTTTCTGGCCTTCGGAAGGAAAAACAAATCATGAATATGCTCAATCTGGTTGGACTAGAACGTTTCTCTCTTGAAGACCTTGCTTCTGGAATCAGAGACTAAACCTCTGCCTCGGCTGAGGTGCAGCTGGGAATACTAAAACATCTGAACACACTTAAAAAGGTGGAAAGTCCATAGCCATTCTACACACTTTCATTTATTGTCTGGACAATTAAAGTACAAATAATTCAAACACAACAAGGTTATGAAAAAAACATTTACAATACTTTCCCTCAGAAATGATCTAAACTAGCAAGGTTAACATGAAGTCATTCATTATAACTAAAGTATACAACTGCCTGGTCCTAAGAAAGATTTTTTAAATTATTATTATTATTCAGATAGTAAAACACATCGTAGAGAAAAGATTCTGACATGCCTTCCCCACTAATGCTTAGCAAATGCATCAAAACTTTCCCAGCAAACTGTGCTCATTCATAGCAGATGATGTATAAAGGTTTCCCTGAACATTGAATGAGTGTTCCTTTAAACTAAAATCTAACATTGTTAAAGTAAAAAACTGATAAAATTATGATGCAGCCTTTGCTTTTAGTTATTTGTCTACTACAAAAGTTTGCCTCTTCAGTGTGAAAAAACAATACTTAGTCTACATGCAGTTAGTGGGTATAGCATGGAAAAAATGCACAAAATAAGCACAAGTTATAAATAACCATAACGTTTTATTACCATTAAGACTAAACTTGTATTGAAAAGATTTTATATAACAAGACAAGAAAAGCAATAGCAAATTTAACTATCAACTAGATTATGCATAGCGAGTAACTGTTTCTAGTACTCAGGGAAGAGCATGACCCTTTTTTGTTTTAAATATATAACCGTACAAAGCACAAACATACTAAAATGATCAGTGCACTGGACATGGGAGAGCACCCCCTCAGTCATTTTGTTCCCTTAGCTCTGTTTTCCCCAATCTGAATTACATTAAAATAAAGACCCAGTTGTTTTCTTTTCTACTGTGCAGTAAGAAAAAATATTCACAACAAACATGACAATATATCAAACAATATTTCTACACAAGTTACCTTGATACCTCTGTCACTTAAGTATCATAAGAAAACATTTTAAGACATATACAAACAAAACTAGCAAAGTGTTACAACTTATAATAAATTAACCAAAAGAAAAAATAACTTTATATATATATATATTTATATTATATATACACATACACACACAACAAAATGACACAATAATATGCTTCTTCCCATAGTTTAAGTAAACAAATAAGTAGACTAGCCAAACTAGCTATATTTGATTTTGGCCATATGCATCACATCGGCAATTAAATAAATAAGTGTTTCAAGCAACATAAACAGTGTTCCAAATGTGCCAACACAGCCCAATTATATTAGCTTGGGCTATAAAGTGAATTTGAAAATTCTTAACAAATTTAAAGCAAATGTATTTTTTTCTAAACACATTACATTTAACTATGATACTAAGATATGTAAATAATTTTGTAGCACCTACTGCTCAAACCAAGGAAGTTTTTGATCAAAAAATTAATTTTTTTAACTTTTGTTCTGCTGATATCCCATACTGATGACTTAAAGAAAAACCGTCTTGCAACTCATCTCCTTGCTTTTGGGTTTTGACTGTGGGTAACTGCGTGCCTGGGAAGAACACTCTCCCGTACTGTATTTAATATTTTTATTACATGCTATGAAAAGATACGAAGATCATCTGTTTGTAGCCCATCCTTCAAAAAACAATCTACTAATCCAGTTTAAAACACACATCTTGATCTCTAAAAAGTTACCAGTGCAGTATGAACATGACAAAGTTGTCAATTTCCCCTAAATTAGCCAGTCAAAATATTTTTTCTCAAATCCAGATTCTCTTGTAAAAATTCTTTATATTTTATAAAAATAGATTTTTCTTGAAACCCATTTTCAGCAAAGAGACCACCTCTTTGGCAACATTGTTAATGTTATTTAAATTGTTATGTCATCAGGTATCCCCCGTTACCCCATTCCCTAACAGAAGACTGTTTAGTTCACATGATACAAAAGAAAAAAGGAAAAATAAAAAAAGTTGCAAAATTATGTTCTTCTTTTTGCAATTTTTATTGTTCCTCTTTAATTTGTGTGGGGGGTTTACCAATCTGATTCAATCAATGTTTTGAAAAAACAGAAAAGAAAACAAAAAATCTTTTTTCTCGCTTTTAATCCCATTAGTTCGTAAAAATTGTTTTTTGTTTTATTATTTTTTCAAATGAGTGAATGGTCATCTTAAAAAGACCCACCTTCAAGGAAGGTAGTAAAACTAGCTGGCCGGGTAAAAATCCCTGCACATTGTTATCTATGTATATTATATTCAACAACGACAGCTATGAAAGAACATTCAATGCATCAAAGGTTTTTTTTTTTTTTCTAAGCATTATAAAATCCTTTCCTGTTCCTCACAGGATATCCAATGTTTTAATACTTAGGCAACACTGGCTTATAAAGTCCATGGTTGAATATAAGCCTTGAAGAGTTTTTTTTTTTGTTTTGTTTTGTTCGTATATATATTTATATATATATATTTTAGTAAGTAAGGATATGAAATTCAGGATTTGTGGGTTTTATTGGTTTTAAAGGAAACTTGCAATACTCTGTCTCCTAAACGGTATCCATTAAGGCTGGCAATCGCCATGGCAGCTTCGTCGTAGTTGGTCATGGTGACAAAGCCAAATCCCTTGCACTTGTTGGTGTTGAAATCACGGATCACCTTGACATTATTGACCGCTCCAAAGGGACCAAACAACTGCCACAGCACGCTCTCATCCGAGTCGGGAGACAAGTTGTAGACAAAGATGCACCATCCAGTCCCGGTGTGACCAGGGATATTCATTCCCACCAGGCTCGTCATACCATCAATTGTGATCGGAGAAAACCTACCGAGCAAAAAGACGGGTCTATTCTAAATATATCTCTTGGCACGAGCTATAAGGGTCCAAGACTTTAAAGTAAATAAGCCAATGGTACTGAAGGTTCTGGATCCTGTCCCTGGAAGATGACCACAGAGCCACCCTTGCTCTCTAACTCCCGCTGAAGCGGAGGGGAGCTGGACTAAATAAAATTGCCAAATCTGGCCATAAATGCATCTCCCTCCTAGGATAAAAGCCCTGCTTGGATGTGTACAAAGACCTCAGAAAAGAAATGCTTGAGGACAATCTGAGTCAGAGAGGGCCTGCACACGCTGTGATAAACAACAGCTCGTGGAAAAAGGGGCTGCAGAAATTTGCCACTTATTCCCAGCACTGATATAAGTTTCAGGACAACGGAGATCTAATGCTTCATCTCCTACTAGTCTGCAGTGAAAAAACCCAAGCAAACTTCAAGACCTATTTTAAAGATTAATAAGAAATGCCTTTGTCAGGATTCAGCTGTAATGGTAGCTTCTTCAGCTAAAAATACTATTAGAGAGATGTCTGTAAGTGGTAGATTTTATTTCTCCTCCTAACATGGTCCTTAATTGACACACACTGGGGAAAAAATTCAGGTAACAAGAAATCCTAAAGCCAGCCACATATCAAGGAAGGTTTATGCAGCAATTGTAGAGTAAGTAGAACATAAATACAATTAATGAGCACATCAACTGATACCTTCATACTGTGAGGCTTCATTTCCATGACAGGCTTTAGATTCTTCAAGAAGTCAATGCAGGGACTAACCCCCAGAATTGAACAGAGCACCCTACTGTTTCTTCCTTGTTGTCCTTTGGGACTTCACCTCCAATATCCAAAGAGAGATGATAAAGCCAGGTGTTTATGAACACAGATCCATCACGGGGTACCAAAGGCTGGGCAGGATCTATGGAGATCATCTGATCAGCCTCCTGCTCCAAGCAAGTAGCTTCTCAAATGAGATCTGCTGCTCATGGCCCTGCAGAGGAAAGCTCAGGAAATCTCCAAGGACACGAACCCCGCTCCTGCAGCCCCTGCTGCAGGACTCCATCCTCACTGCAAACGAGTTTCCCTTATCCTCAAGTGGAATTTCCCCTGCTGCAGCCCATCACTGCTGACTCTTGTCCTCCTGCGTTTGACCTCTGCAAAAAGCTCGGCTTCACCTTCCTTCTAAAGGCCCCTTGTAGGCAGCTGCAGGCAGCAGTCAGGGGCTAAACTCTACATCTGCCTTTCCCAAATTTCAGCATGTTCCTGCAGCTTTCCAAGGTCTCCCCAGTGGCAGCCATGGCCAGCAGCAGTGACAGCCCCTGCTCCTCACCAATTTAGTGTCACCCGCTAATGCGGGAGGGCGCAGAGCAGCCCATGACTCAGGTTATTAATGAAGATGTTAAGCAGTATCAGCCCTCAGGATCAACATAATTTTCCTTTCATCAGTGTGGAAAAAAAATTGACGTGCTTTCTGAAGCTACACTTTGGGATATGTTTTAAAATAACAACTGCACAGAGGAAATGTCTTAAAAATCCAGTTTCACGTGTACTTTCAATATGATGAGTTTTAATACCAGAACAGAAAAATAATTCCTCAGGATTTTCTGAGCAATGATTGAGGGAGCAGAGGGAGGGACTCTCTTGCTGAGCAAGCTCTTGTGCTCTCCAAAACTTTTTACACTTGTAATAATTTCCATACACGTTTAGCAATCTGCACAATATTATGCAGTGTATATTAAATAACCATAAAGGAAACTACACACTTGATGGTTGCTCACTGTTCTGTTGATGCCTGACAGCACTTCTTATGTATATTCAGGGAAAAAGAAGACACTTGGAATATAGATCTTTAGCTGAGGATCATCACAGGGGTGTAGCTATGCTATAAATGAGCAGTTCACAAATGCTCACAGCATCAGATCCTCAGGAAGGTTTGCAGACAGTTTATTAAAAATACATGGCAATTTTCCAACTCAACTTCACTTTTGCAAATCCTCATCTCAACACATTTTGGTTTCTCTCCTGCACAGTGAAACCAGCGACATTATCACAACAGTTCAGCACAGAAAGGCTGGACAAGGCCAATTCCTACTGCTCCTTCCACCACAGGTGGAAATAAGGATTGGAAATAAGGCACAGCCAGGTCTTCCACAAGCCAACAGCTTCAGTTCATTTTGAAATCTGGAAGACAGGACTTCAAGCCCATCGCTGGGAAGTGCTAACTGTGTCAGTAACACACATGAGCCACCAAACAGTGCTTTTCTGGAATGTTTAAATTAATACAACACTATGGGATACACCACACTCTAAGTAAGGACGATGTAAAACCTGTACAATGCAACGCCGTGCATGTCACAATGCATTATAAGGCTTTGCATTTTAATGAAATGCTGCACTGATGTAAAGGGTTAAAGTTTCCTACAGTTCACTGAAGAGCAGCTTTTCCCTGGAAACCTTTAGGAGCTATGCAGCTTTCAACTATTTATGTACCATGAGCACAGCAGCTGCTGTAAATCCAACAAAACATGCACGAAACTGGTGCAAGTGTATTGACACAAATACAAGATCACCTATCGCATAAGGAGCTTTGCTACTAGCAAGTGATCTGAAATTAGCCTCAATAAAACCTTTTTTCCACATCAGCATGTCTCATTTTCCATCAGCACCACACAGTTAGCACAGGGAGAGCCAATCTCCTGTTTCTGAAACAGCTTCAGAAATTATCAGTGCGGTATTTTTTTGTGACCCTGCACCTACAGATTCAGGTTTTGCTAGAGCAGGTACAATTGTCAAGGTTTGCAGAGAGGAGATAAGAACTAATTTAAGATGCCTGCAAAGTGACTTTAAACACTGCTGTGTTTTTAGAGTAACACTGCAGACAATGTTGAGAAAGCAGATGTATAGCCTATAAAGGCAGGTAATTTTCCTGCTCTTTTCCTCTGTTCAGCCTAAGCCTATCCTGCACCACACGCCAGCTCAATTCCAGGGAAGGAGCAGCAGCGGCAAAAACCCAGGGAAACCTCCCAGAACAAATCCATCCTTCTGACACTGACTTGCACCTGGACAGACACTCAGCTGGGAGTTTTGCCATGTTTCTGACAAGACATCAAGGAACAAATAAGGTGGGAGAACACAGGAGAAGTGATGTGTGATAAAATCAGGCATGGGGTTCTCACTCACCATATCCCATTACCACACTAAGGATATCCTGACACAACCAATGTGCCCATGAACACCAGCACTGGTGCTTCTGGGGAGAAGCTCTGTTTTGACTTTCCTCTTGTGAGTACTCAAGATTTCAGATCTGTACTGAGTTACTGAGGAGTTAAATCCCACCTGTCTGCTACTTGCTAGTGTAAAGATATACTTACCATACTTTTTTAGAGGATGAGCTTCAAAAAAAAGCTCAAGTAATTTTCAAGTGTGGTGAGCAGACCATTTCAGAAGATTAAGTAACATTTTTGTCATCTTAATCTGGACATCTTAGGGTAACATCAGGAATAAGACTACACCTTTGTTTTGCTGCAAGGGTTGCTTATGCTGATGTTGCCATTAAAAGAAACACTAACAACACATCTCATTTTAGCTACCAAACATACTCATGGAACAGCAGAAATGTTGACAGATCAGCTGAGCTTTCACACATGCGTGCACATACAAACACACAGCTACGTTAAACAAACAAAAAATAAATTTCAAGGACTGAAAAAAAAATTCAAAGTATTAAACCTGTAACAAAAGAAACTTCGGGCTGATTGAGGTGCACACAGCTGTATTTTCAAGTCAAACTTACGATGCCAGAGTGGCAGAAAGGTGATCTTGACTGTGCGAGATAACAGCAGCCTAATTCTGATTTTTGACTTAAATTTTCCATTATCAGATCAGAGATTTGTTAAAAACTCAAGTTAGTAGTTTTGATTCTGGAAAAAGCACCACTCAGCAGAACAACTGCAATTTCAATGCTTGTAGCTGTGGCACCTAAACCATTTGAGAAGCCCACCTGTAAACAAAAAAAAGGTTGAAAAACCCCACAGAACTTGGGCGTGAGGCCTTTAAAGTAACAAAACCAACTGAAGTCCAAACTTAAAAAGAATTTGACATGCTGGTGGAAGAAAAGAAGGGATAAAAAAAATAAAGTTAGTGAATTAAAAAAAAATAAATTGTAGCACCAATCTGTGCCAACACGGACATCTGGCAATCTGTGGAATTCTAATTACCTCTTTACGCCATAGGCCATATTAAGCAAATTGTCCAGCCTGAAAAGAGAAGGAGGGTCTTTGGGTTAATGTCTCACAGATGGCAAGATCGCTCAATGGAACTATTATTAATAGTGTTCCATTTTCAAAGAAGAAACGTTCAACAAGTTTCCCACACATCTAAGGAGCCTAACAACTCCCGGCCTGCTTTGTTAAGTCTGAGGTTGTGCTTAAATTTCCACCAGAGCATTTAAAAGCCTTTTTTAAAGTTGTCTACAGTCTCAGAGAAAAGCTTAACCTCCAGAGACTGGTTTGTAAAAATCCACTTAGGGTTTGTCTTTTTTTTTTTTATAATTCAACTTGTTTTTGGTAATTCAACTGCTCACCTTATATTTACAGTTAACTTGGAAATAAAGTGTAGAGACTAAAATTGCTGGAACTGGAAAAATTCTTGATTATCTGCTTTAATATAACACATTCTCCCCATTTTATTATATATATTTAGTATTAATCCTTCATGACATGTCAATCCAAATTAACCTCCAAATTTTGCAGAATTTAATCATCTGCTTTCCATGGCAGCACAATAAAGTCCTTCTGTCCATGGAATGATTCAGTGATAACCTCAATGGACACAGCTGCGTGCCAAAGACACAAAAACAAGTGTAAATTTAATGTATCCAATGACTGACTTTTTATGATCTTTAATTCATTAGCACTTTTCATCACTGACAAACTAAAATTACTTCTGAGTAATCCTCCAAAGCCAGTGTGCAACTCAGTTATGCAAATATGTCCAAGTTTTCTTTCTTGAGGCAGACTTTTTTATTTGAAAGCTGGGTTGCCTGAGAACTATTAAGTATAAATGTAATAGGAACATCACATATTGCTAACTCTGCCTTATGCATCAGATGGAAACAGTATATTCAAAATGCAAAGCATAAAACATCCCCAAAAGCATCTGAAGACTCACACCAAAGACTAATACAAGGGGCTCTTTATACTAAGAGCAGATATCTCAGGCTAATAAATTTAATGATACTCCTGCTGACTGGGACAGACTCAGCTTTTTTCCTGCTACCAATCCACTGCCATTAACATCAAAGTCTAAGCTGCATCAAAACTGTAGTAATATAGCAGAAAATAAAAGCATTACCCAAAAAGAGAGAAAGAACAAGACAGTCACTGCTCATTTGATTACCAGTGTAACTCTGTTCTGTCCTCCCTTTTTCTATGAGCCTTCATGAGATCTGATTGTACAGTACTTCAGCTGTTTTAGTAAATACAACATGACTACTGCTGTCAGCAGATTTTCCTCCTCATTCTCCAGGAAAGAATATTTAATTTTACAAAGAAAATCAGGTCAGCCTACGCAACTAAAGCATATTTTCCCGCACAACACCTGCCCCACATTGTCGTCGCTGGTGGAATTTCAGTTCTTTTCCAGGTAATTACCTGAATCTCTGAGCCTGGTGGTGAAGTGGTCCCGGGTAGCGTCTGTTGGGAGACTGATACAGCTGTGAAAGGAGTGCCTGGCTTGTTTTCTGGCTGGGGTTATTGGCAAACTTCACAGTAATTGGTTCTGTAGCACCACTAGGCTTCTGGCCATTTAGTCCCTTTATGGCTTCTTCTGCCTCTATTCTCTTATCAAAACGGATAAATCCCACACCTCGAGAAACCCCTGGGAAGTAAAAACATGTGAAGAGATGAATATTCGTAGCAACAGCCTCAATCTATGAAACAAACATGAACTGAATGCTGGGTTCGACTTGACACAGTAAGTGGATTTCAAATTAAGAGAAGTCCTGTAAAGAAAAATCCTCTTCCCAATCCATAATCTCTAAAGTCAAGGCCCTTACCGCATCTAACAATGATTTTAAGTAAACAATATTCTGTATTTTGATAGTCCCAGCAGTTGTACTTCCAGTTACATTTATAAGGAAACAGGTATCGCATTTTATACTAAAAGTCAAAAAAAACCCCCAGCTGCAGACATTAGCAATTTTGCCACTTCCAGAAACACATGCACGTATCAAGAAAAGTTTTCTTTTAACCTGTGACTTGATCAACCAGAATCCGTGAGGTGATGATGCGCCCATATTGTGAGAATAACTGCTCTAATTCTTTCTGGGTCATGGTTTTGGGAAGGCCGCTGACATACAAGTTCGCATCCCGGATGGATGCTGAACTTGGACGGGCATATGACACCTAGGGAGAGAAAAGGAGAGGAGTGTTAGAGAGCTACAGCCACCCTTGGCATTTTGGACAGAAAATGTTCTGTTCTTTCACAAGACATAACCCTGCAGTTCAGACAGGACCTGTTCTGTAAAACCAGCAGAGCCAGGAAAGGCTGGAGGAACAAAGGAGCAGCTACAGAGGACTTAAAACAGACACAAAGGTTCTTGATGTGCAGTGATAAAATAACTTTTGTTCAGAGGTGGATTAATGTGCAACTTTCCACGTGTGGCTTTGTAAATTGGCCCCCATGGGTGTGGGGTGTGGATGATTTGCTGTAGCTGGCCTCACACACTGAGGTCCCTGCATGTTTTTCGTTTTCCCCCTCCAAGGGTCTGAAACAGATCAGGTTATTTGTGGAGTGATCTTTTGTGCTCTCTCTCTTTGTGTTTGCATCCTGAGCTGGCAAGATCTGTTCTGGATGAACAGTAAAGTACTGGTGAAATTAGACTAAATGAACATCTGCTCAGGGAGCTGTAGACTGACACTCATTGTCAGATCTGCAATTTATCACAAGAAGTTCCCTTGCATTACAAAGCCCAGAACCAGACCATAAAATATTATGACCAAGCAAACAAGAAAATCTAGCTGTGGCGCTGCATGTGTGCTGTTGGAAAATTACTAATTCAAGGCTCTTAACTGCTCTTCTACCTATGAATCAGATTTATAATTATAATAGGTGCATAAAAAGCCTTCTGCACTTTAAAAATAATATATACATTTAGAATAAACACATTTAACATCATAAAAATGCTTCCTAATGGCAAATATTCAGCACAGATCATGAATTTGATCTGTGAACTTTGCAGCACATCTGAAAAAGCCATGGAACCCAAGCTGAATATTCTGCACTTCATTTTGATTTATTTCAATATAAACAGATCAGTACTTTCCCGCATTATGTCTTAAAATGTGTCTAGGAAGGAAGTGGGGGGGTTCCCATCACGAATACAATACATTCAGCAATTGTCTTTCCCTCTTCCCTCAGCCTGAACACAGATGATGTCAAATGGATGTCTGTGTTTTATGTGTCAAAGTTGTCTTTATGCGCTCCACACCTAAAAATAGATGTTGACTCAACACAGAAAATTATGTTAATGACTAATATTTGCTTCCACAATCTTCTCTGCATAATAGCAGACAAACTCTAAAGATGCTAGATTTTAAGGTTTTTACCAATTTCTTTCTAACTTACACGTTTGTAACCTTTTAAATCTAACATTTACAGATAGGGCTGGAGAGAGGAAGTGGAAAATTCAGGGAAAGAAATATGAAATGGAAGTTAGATGAAACATTTGCATCAATGGAGGCAAGCTCAGGCACACAGCACAAAGGCTGAAGCAGACATGAGGAGCAGAGAAACCTTCAGCTGTTGAGAAGAAGAATATTGGCGTAGAAATGATTTCGTGCCACAGCCCATAAGCTCCTGATGGGATGCAGCATTTCCATCACTTCCCTGCTGGTCCTGAGAGCCCCTCTGATGGATCCAGGACCACAACACTCATGGACAGCACCACGTGGCTTTTATGCAACAAAGCTCAACCCAGGCCCTAGGGGACACCAAGGATAAGAACATGGTGCTTTCACCTGCAGCTTGGTTTGGTGCTGGGGCATTTGGAAAAGCAGGCTCTCCTTCCCCACTCGGCAAATGCCTCACCTTGAAAGGGTACCGTGAGAGTTCAGGCACCTACAGTTTAACCTACTTTAGGAATAACAGTTTAAAAAACATTTAAGAGCCTCTCTGGGGTGAGGGTAGGGATCTTACCTATTCCTTAAAACTGAGAACAGCAAAATGAATAAAGTTCCTGGGAAAACAGCCAGGGGTTTCCTCTGGGTTTCTCACTCTGGCACATTCATTAACCAAATGCCAAGTTACAAGGCGGATGAAAAGTATTGGGATATGCAAAAACACTACTTCCCAGAGCAATGAGTGCCTGACATTTTATATATATATACACACACTTCCACCTAGAGAAAGCTCTCTGCTCTCGTGGGCCTTGCAGGCAGGCAGAGGAAGGAGAGGCTCTCACTCCCAACCCTCCATGCACAGCACACATGAACACCTATCACTGCTCAGGTCTAGTTTTTATTTCCTCCCGCAATCAAACATTCAGGCTGCAGGGGAGCCTGAGCCAAAGAAAGAAGCTGCCAAAAGCAACTCAGCCGTCTTTAATATCAAGGAGAAAAGGTTGCGGAGCTGAATGGACTCAAGGCTAGTAATGTCAATTATTTATCTGCTTTTGAATCTTTTTCATCTTCCCTCTGAGGTCAGCCAATGACAAATCGATCGGTTAGAGTGTGCCATCCTGCTTTCAAGCTATTATTCAGTTAGTGCTGAGGACGGGATGTCTTCCTGTGTGTGAGCTATCAAAGGAAGAAATCGCCCACCCTGACCCTCCATCACACCAGAAGCTCCTTATGCTGTGCAAGTTAAAATGGGAGCAAAAAGCAGCTCCCATTTTATCACTGCAAACTGCAAAGCGCTGGGTGAGGACGCTGCATTAATTCTTTATATCCACATTTAAAAATGATTTTTTTTTCCCTTCCTTTGCTCACGGCAGTGTTAGCACCCTGTAATGAAACAGAGCGTTGAAAGAAGAAAAGAGTATGGAAGCCTAGGCACCACAAAGAATTCAAATAATGAGCTGGAGAACACCAAACTACTGCTTGACCCAGGCATTTCTCAGCATTAAAATGTTTGTCCGCTCGTACAATGGTTGAAGGTCGAACCATGGTGTTGGATTTCACTGCATAAGATCATTTAGGAGTTCTGCAGTCAAATTTGCAAGGAAGAAAATAAAATATTGTACAATTCATTTTATGGCTTGCCTCAGATGTTAGTTTCTATAAATATATATATAATAACTATGAAAAACATTTTACAGGACATTTCTCATCTGACATTGAGCATTAGCCTGTCTAAGGGCTTCTCTTCATAATAAACACCCATCTCCAGAGGCTGCACCACTGCCTCCCAACACCACTGCAGCATCAGAATGTCCAGCATTTTGTATCTTCCATGGAAAAGCACATTTTTGTTCAGATGCACGCAATATATCTCCAAATTCAAGTAATTATCTTCCCTATTGATTTTCTACCAGTTTTCCCATATAGAAAACTTTTTCAAGAATTACTAACCTCGAGACTCTTCAGAACATAATTTGAAGCGGTCTGGCCTTTCCAAGCCAGAGCCCACAGCAAAGGCACCCAGAGGCATGAACGCATCCCATTTGTCTTATGGAACAAGCAACATTTGAACACTGACACTTAACCACTTCACTGCTGCTCCCTGTAAGAGCAGCCTTCAGCTCCTGTGCTATTCCTGGAATTCTCAAACAAAGTCCATTTCTAGAAGCCTCCTTGTAAAATTTAGCTGTGGTCTGCTCTGAGGAGGAACTGCATCATCCTTTCCTGGAATGATGCCAGCATTCCGTGTCTTTCCTGGCTCTGACCAGCAGAGCCACCCTGCCCTGGACACACCTGAGCAGGAACCAAGCAGCTCATTTTGCAGGTACCAACCTTCTCTGAGATGTATCTTGCTCTGCATCTACCGTTCCTCACCTGGAGAACGGGAAACCATGCAGGAGCCTGAATGAGGGCACAGCACAGGCACCCAAGGACCACCCAGCCAACCACCCTGGGCACCTGCAGTCCCTGGGACCACCTCTCCAGCCACAAAGAGCTGAGGTGCAGTCAGTGACTCCCTGGGCAGCTTTCAAAAAGTTGTGTAACATTCTAAAACATCAGGCTTCTCGGTGACCTTAATACAGAGACTTCGTTTTGTCCTTTTGTGACACTCTGAGATACAGGATTTCTTATATGATTTTTTGGGGTGAGTCACTTGGCTTTTTTCTGCCTCAAGTCCAGTTTAGAATGGGGACAACCCTTCCCTCATCTGCTGTCCTTTATCCCACTGGTAGGGACTGGAAGTGCTTTAACACAAGCACTCAAAAGCCTCACACAGGTAAATAAAGCACAGTCTCACTTGTTTAATGCACATCCAGAACTAGAAGTAAAATCTGCTTAGCACCAGTGAATGGGCTATGGCAGAAAGAAACATTTCCCCACAGCCACTTCCAGACCCTCAACTGTGTCCTAATTCTGTGCAAAACCAGATTTAAAACAACCTCCCGTGAAAGCTCTGTGCTTTGTCAAAACAATCAAACACAAAAGCCCTCTGGTCCAGAGGCTGAAGACCAGGATCTGGAATACTTTCACATCTGATGCCTGCACTGCTCTGTCCTTTCTCTTCCCTAAGCCCTTGGCTGGGGGATGGGGGGAGTGACGATGCACTTTACTGTTGAGCAATTCAATGCCATTTTACAGAGATTAATTATAATTGCAGGTACAATGGTCTATCCCATCATTTCAGGAAAGACATCTATAGATAATAGCCTAGAAACACTCTTGGCTGTATCAAGAGCAAGGCTAAGAGAAATAATTGCTCTGGCTCTGTGGAATGAAAAGAACTCATTGGCAAAACTGAGGCAGGAAAAAAGTAATCACAATTAAGAAAAGATGGATGGAATTAAGAGGCAGAGACCCCTCTGGTGCCTCCTGAACGCAGCAGAAGCAAAGCTGAACCTTCAAATGCAGCACTGAAAGGTCCTCTGAGCACCAGTATCATCGCAGGCACAATGGGAGGGTTTGTTAATAAGCAATACCAAGTCCAAAGGGTTACACTGACAGAGGGTCCTAAAGAGCAAAATGGGAATAAACTTAGTTGAGGCTTTCCAGGTCTGTGGCATCTTTGAATTTCTTGTCCAAGACT
This sequence comes from Parus major, assembly GCF_001522545.3. Lineage (NCBI taxonomy): Eukaryota > Metazoa > Chordata > Aves > Passeriformes > Paridae > Parus > Parus major. Next base: position 24,761,179 of record NC_031777.1, on the reverse strand, counting down.
TTATCTTGGGAAGCAGCAGCCACAGCAGACGACCCCTCTGTGTGAGCTACCATCAAAGAGAACAAGTAGTTACTTCAATTTTAGAAGCAGTTATAAAATAGCTACATCCCAAATCTGCAGTTTGTGCCTATAATGTGAATTTCCAGTAAAGGGAAAAAAAGGGCACTGCACACAAGACACTAAAAAATGCAAATCCCTCCTTGCTGCAGTCAAATGTATTCAGCTACTCCCAGTGTCTTCCAACACCACAACCTTCCATTTCTTCCTTTCAGAGCATCCAAGCTCCCCCTGTGCTTTGCCCTGATCTCTCTGTACACCCTCTCCTTACCAGCCAGCCTTGCACCACATGCCATGTGTTCAGTGGAGGCTGCAGGCAGTGTCCAGCAGGCTGGCTGGGCAAGAACACTGTTGGATAACACCAGCTTTTGGCCGAGTGCTGCACCAAGGGCACCCAACACCAGAGCTCTGCTACCATCACTACCAACAACCCACAGCTTTCTGGCTGCAACCCAAATTGTGTTGAGCTTCCCCCACACCTTCCCAAGGAGTCTAGGATGGGGTGCAGGAGATGCAGGTCTCTTCCTCAGCATTCCTTGCTGCAATTCCTCCTCCTGCCCCGTGCTTCCCGCGCCGCCTCCTCCGCCCAGCACGGCTGGAAGGCAATCTTTTTGACAAATGACTTTGTAGGACAGAGAAATCTGAGGCTGCTGTTATTTGGTTACCCTACAGTGACAGGATGGTTTGTAGTTTTGTGGACAATTACAAAAATTAACATGGACAGATTTAGAGCCTGAGTTTTGTGGAAATGGCTGGCATTTTGAAAAATGCCACAGAAACCAAGATCTTTCAGCAGTAATGTTACTACTTTATTTTCAGAAAAAGCAAGATTACTTCCTCCCACATCCTTATTCTCTGTATTTTAAACTAGGACCATCCAGACCTATTGATCAAAAGTGGGGAGTAAAGCAGAAATACAGAACTCCATACTATTTATTCAACTAAACTGAATATAAAACTAACTAGAAAAGGCCTCTGAGCACAGAGGAATCATCTTATCCATCTAGTATTTTACCATCAGATAGATATGATGGATTTAAAAACTGGAGGTTATCAAGGGCTCAGAGAACCCAGATTCCTTCTCCCCTCTCTGGGGCCATCTCCCTTTGCTCCAGCAGTGTCACAGCATGTACCTGCTCCTGTGAGGGAAGGAAGGAGCAAACCTATTTATCAGGCAACAGAGAAAAAGGAAGAGAGGGGTGCACAAGACTGCGCTTCAGGGGGTCACTGGCTCTTTTTAGATTTCAAACTTCCTTTCAAAACCATTCTGCCCTTGTTCCAGTGAAGCCAGGTCACCTGAATCCCCAAGTAAATTGTAAAACACTTCCTTCGCATCCTTTCAGGCGCTGTCCTTTTTTCAGGGCAAAGCAGCAGTTTAAACAATCTGTACCCCATGCATCACACATCTTATTTTCCTTCTGATATTTGATGCAACTGAATTGCCAAGCAATCTTCAACAGCAGCAGTGACCTTTCATATGCTTTTATGGATGGGCAAATTTAATTTCTAAAAATAGATTCAATTTCTGGAATATATATTTATTTCAACACACACTGTCTCTTCCCTCATTCTAAACTGTTTTTCAGAATTATGTCAAGCTTTAGCTGTAAAAATAAAGTGAAGCTTTTCTCCTTCACAAGAAGATGATGCTGCTATGAAATGGCGTAAATAAAATATGCACTATGATCAGTTGAGGAAGAACAAAATGTGTATAACCTATTACCACCAAACACAACATTCCCTCCAATGCTTTTCCCAAATAGATACTCTGTAAATCGTCACCTCTCAACTTTGACTTGAAAGGGCATCATTGACTTAAATAAAATGCACATAAATATTTTAGCTGCTAGAGTGAAAAGTGATTATTTATCATAACAATGACAGAATAAAAAGAACATTTCTTCAGTTATTTTGGTCCACACATCAGAGCCGACTGTGCCTGGCTGTTCTGCTGATCCTGCTATTAAGCCAGTTCCTCCTGTGACTACATGGCATCAGGAGACAGAACATTAAGCTGCCACAGAAATGTTACAGAAGTGAAAAGGACAGCATTTGGGGCCACATGCATAAAACATACATATTATTTTTAAACAGGAATTAAGCCTTGTAGGGTCAAAAAATGAGTGCAAATACAAGTCCCAAGAGCCACCTCATATTCAGTCTAGGTGCAAAGAACAGCAGAGCCCACGACACAGATGGGACACAGCCAGTAGGACCACAGTGACCTTGGCAAGCAGAAGCAATTTGCCACTGTAAAAGGGCTTTCACAGATTACTCATTTCAACTTTCCATCAAAACAGCTTCCAAAAGGCAGCCACAGAAATTCTACCTGCAGGACTGCAGCTACCCAACACACATGAACAGGAGCCAAGGTTCAGCCCATCCATCAATAACATATTTACAGATTCATTCTGGGGCAAAAAAACCCAGTCACACTCATGAAGAAAGCAGAACAAAATAACATTCAGTACTTTTCCAGCTCAATGTTATTCTACTAAATATGTTTTACCCTATAAAACTATAGGCCACTAAATTCTTTTCTAGATCTTCTCTTGAGAGAAGTTTTTTTAACGCACCAACAGTGCATTTTTAGTAACTGTAAAGGGCATCTGTAGCTAAAGTAATTTGGTCTGATAATTAAATATAGTATTTCTACAAGTTTAACTACTTCAGCCTTACAAAGAATGACAGTGAGATGCTGGAAAACAGCAAAAGGGCAAACAGGCAAGTGAGGAGGTTCAGCAGTGCTGAGTACTGCTCCTCACCACCTTGAAATCCTCTGGAAACCAGAGATCTCTCCAGCAACACAAATGCCCCTGCCAGCACCAAATACACCTGATTTACCCCTCAGCCTGAACACTGGGAAACCATCCCCACTGCACAGCAGTAGGGAAAGCAGACCCAATTTATCAGCATTTCCAGAAGTAATGCATAATTAAAAATACAAAAAAAAACCAAAGGGGTAAAGGTGAGGCAATCATATGCAATTCTGCAATGGAAAATTGGGTTGGAAACTGCTGATTAGATGTCCCTGTGGCCAAAACTTTGGCTGTTGGGATAGAAGGCTCCCTTGGGTTTGTTTTAGGCAACTGCATAAACCAAATTTTATTAAAAAAACCCTTCAAAACCCTATGCTTCCTTTTAGTCATAGAAGAACTTATGCAGCTCCTGTGCATGTAAATTGAATAAATCTCTCTGCTTATTATTAAATTTTAACAGCTTTCAAGAGCCCCTCTCAAAATGTCCTTTATTCTACACCAGTCTACCAGCTATATTAATAAACATGAAAACCCCAAAACAAACAAATCACTGAATTTCTAAAATCTTTACTGAATTAAAAAAATGTACCACAAAGTAAGATTTTGCATAGGAAGTTCCCAGAGAATAGCTGTCTTACCACAGATGACAAAGAAAGGCACAATGGTTTAATTTTGCATGTGAGAAATGTATAGTAATTGCTGTGGGTTGCAGTTTCTGGAGGGCTTTTACAGCATAAGCTCCCTGTAACCTTGAAATATTATGAATGCAATAGCATTTCTCTGGTTCACAAAAAAGAAAAACAGAAGCAAAGCAACAGAGGTACTTAGGGACACAAAATGCAGTTCCTTCCTAAGGCTGAATAATGTTCAAAATATACATGTGCTGCATGAAAAAGTGATCTAGATTTTTCAAGCTCTACTGAGTTTTTAATAAGTATTTTCAAAATATTTTTTCCTCCAATAATGTGCCTTTAAAAGCAATTTGGAGAGCAACTTTTTGCTGTAAGTGGAAACTGCTGAGTCCAAGCCTGCATTTCCACCTGCAGCAGTTGATAAGATGGTAGATTTTGCTGCCTTGCCTCACATATTCCTGTAAGTGTTTCCATTAACTCTGCAAAACCATACTGTGAGCATTTTGATGTATGGCCCACATGCCTATCTGTGGGATGGAACCTGGATGGTCTGAGGGAGGCTTGCAAGCAGCCTTTTCTATAAAATCTGTGCAGCTGCTCCACCACTTTCATAACCCTCAGCTCAGCACTTCTGCTCTTCACTGATCAAACACATCAGGGGAAAAACTTGCTTGAAACAATCCTTAGAAATACACCAGAATCCAATAAATATTTTTGCTTCAGGCAATACCACTTTGTCCAAACCACAATATTTAGCCAGAATGCCAAAACCTACAGTACTGACCATGTTACGTTGCATCTTTTTTGCAAGATACAACATCACTGACACTACTTGTACCAATATTCAGTACAGTAAAAAATTCTATTTTTATGTTAACATTTTTAGCTTTGAAATACAAATTAAGTACAGAAGAAAAATTAAGAAAATGGTGCAAATCAAAAGCCAGCATTCAAAAAAATGATCAAAGCAGTTTCAGATAATTTGAATCTGATCTGCAGTTTGTTCCCCTTCAATTTTTTGATTCACATCCCTTAAGCTGTATTATTTGTCAAAATTTGGGATGTGGAAATCTTCTGTAAGCTGTTTCAGAGCAGCTTTATCAGCCATGCAGCAAATACTGTGACAGTGTAGAAGCTTGCTTTTCTTGTGAGACCACTAAAGAAGGTCATTGAATAACTAATGGTCTATTACAAACAATGAAATAAGAGACTTCAGTGGGAAGCCTCCAGCTTTTAAAATAATAAATCAAATTAAGGATGTGGAAATTATGAAAATTTTTTTTTTGAGAATGACGTATTATAACTTGCAAGAAACATGCTTTCAACACCTGATAATGACAGGAGTGTCACTAAAAGAGAACTCTGTGACAAAGTATTTCCCATTAAAACATAAGGAAACGTGTAACTTGTGAATACACCACCACATACTTCACCTGTTTATGAATAATGGTATCATTCTGGCTGTTTTATTCTACATTTAAGCCTCACTGTCATGCTTTAAAGAGCTTCCTGTTACTTTCCCCTCTCTTTAACAATAGCAGCAATTTCTGAGAAGAGAGATTTCATCTTCTGCATGTCTGCTCATTGTTCCAAGGAGGAGCTCGTTAACCCCCTCACAATGGAGAATAAAATAGTGATGAAATTGCCAGAAACAGTTCCAACTACTTTCTCCCCTTCCTGAACTGAGCAAAAGGCATTTTATATTGTCTTACCTTTATGGTTTTGGTCTGGAGTCTGAGTCCATTTAAAGTGTTAATGGCTTTCTCTGCATCCTTTGGATCAATGTAGTTAACGAATCCATACCCTAAACTCTGCCCTGTTGAAACACAAGAAATAAAGAAAAAAGGACTCAGTATTTTTTAGCACAGGAACAACTTTCCAAGAGTGGAAGCACAATTTTCTTACACTGTTTACTTCATCCCTGCTTTCTCTTACAATCTCTATGCTGTTTTTCACCATTTCTTTGTCTCCTTAATACAGGGGGAGCCATCATAACTTTAAATTGCTGCTCTAAAGATCCTTCTGTAAGAACAAGAAGCAGCAACCCCTTGCCCTCCCTTCCCCAGGAGTTAACTGAAAAGCACCTATGAGGCTTGACAGCAACAGAATTGTGTAATAGTTTTGTGCTGAGCTCCTAATAAATATAACTGGCTGACCTGTCAGTAACAAGGCCACCTCTTAGAATTAAATAAACACACACATAATTTTGCTGCTTGTTTATAAACAAGTCTTGAAGTATTTAAACCCCCAAATTAGGAAACTGCATTTTTACACTTGAAGGAGCTGAGGAACAGAAAACCATCTTTACATCTTGTTTTACTGCTCAGTGAGCAGCCAGTAAATAGGAGAAGGGACAGCCCAAATTGCAGCTGGGTGAGGGACTCCAGGGATCATGGACACACACAGGGCTGTGAGATCCCACTCCACAGCGATCTTTCCCCAATGCCCAAGCAGTGGCTTTGCAGCACCAATTCTATTAATGCAACGTGACAGACAGCCGCTTCCAGATCCCTTCCTTCCAGCATCCTACTGAACTTGTTTTGCATGTTTGGAAAACAAAGCTTTTTTTTTTGTAAAGGGATATGAACTTAGAGATACACACAGATAATCACATTTCAAGAATCAGCTATAGCCCAAGCAGGCACAGGTGAATGGCCCTGTATTCCCACCATGCTCCTTCTCATACACCCTCCTGTGAATCTGGAGCACAGCAAGCCAAAAATCCACCTCTCTCTCAGCCACTGATGTGCAGGGGATCAAAATGCTCCTGCTCACAGGCAGTGAGAAAGGAAACACGTGAAAATCCCTCCCAAGGAGAGGAGCAGCATTTGTGGAGATTTCTAGCCACAGGAGCAGCAAGCAGCAGCCCAGCTCCTGCTCACCAGGAGGACGGGGAGGTTGGGAAGGCAGCTGCACACCAAGTGCCTTGATGTCCCCTGGAGGCACAGATCCTGCATCCCAGCACAAAGCTTTGTTTCTTTGTCTCCTGGACTACAAAAAAGCATCTGTGTGTTTCTCAAAGTCAGACGCCACCAAAAATACAGCGTTTGCTGTAACACAAATACAGGGAGCGCTTCTGTCTTACGAAATCAGATCAAAGCCCTAAAAGCTGCTAACTATGCAATGGAAGGCTTTAAAAATCCATGGAAACACTGCAGTTCATGCCTGAAATGCCCACATGCAGGCTTAAGGATAAGAAATGGCTATTTTAACATACAATACAGCGAGGGAGCAATTCCATCCCATCAATTTAACTTGAGAAAAAAGTATAAAAATGTACTTGGTCTTCCTGGAGAGCTGAACTAATCTCAACAAAAATATTCTTACCCAAGTTACATGACATTAACCAAGAATGACCTGAAGTCTGGCTGAGCACAAAGCCTGGAGCAGAAATACTGTAGAGATACTTTCCCTGCCATGCCTTCCTCTGCTTGCCTACCTGAGGTATTTTATCCAGCCCCAATCCCTGTGCCTCCAAACATATCAAATCTTTGATATATTTAATCCTAAACAATCCTAGGGAGAGGAAAGCGATTATCTAGGAAACAAACATATTTTTCTGGGGGGAAGGAGACTCAAGGATCAGAGCTTGGATAACCTGTTTGTATCCTTTTCCTGTTAATCATCTCTGGACTTCAGAGGTACAAGGAAAGCAGGAGTAGGTGATGTGAGATTGGGATTTATGTCCCATGGCTGATCCTGGGCTTCCATGTCCAGCCACTGCTATTCATTCTCAAGGCACATGGACTGATCAACCTCTACAATGTATACACTGTTTTGCAACAATCTCCCACAGAAACAAACATTCTCACTTCTGAAAATACTTGCACAAGAGACACCATGGACAGCAAACTCACACACAGCACTACCAGTAAGAAAGGGAAATAAATGGCAAAACAAGAAAATAATGAGATTACAATTACACAGAACCCTTTTTTGAGTCCCCCAGTAACATTCAAGTTATCTAAATATCATCATCTCTCATTCTCACTACCAACTGGCAGCAGATTAATATATTTTCTCCATGGTGAAGGACAACAAATACCTAAACGAACAAAGCTGGTCTTGTCTGTATCCAGGACTGCAGAACCTGGCTTAATGAAAACCACTACACTGTCATATCATTTTTCTTTCAAATAACAGGTCTGCAGAAACATGATTTCTTCTTAGTGTACATAGTCCTGAACATCAGGAAATATATGAAATTTCTAACAGGATTGCAGGCCTGTTACTCAGAAGCATTTGGTTATGAATTCATACCCCACTGATTGGTATATTAGCTGTACTGTACTCTCACAAAAAAGGGTGAATGCTCAGAATTTTGAGCACTGAATTTCTGTTAATTCAAGGAACATCCCTTTTATCTTAAAAACTCTCAAACTCCACACCCCTCACAGCCCATTGAAATCTCAGTGCAGTTGTTTCCATCAGCAAATTCCTTCTGCTGCTTCCTGGCATAGACCTCACTGTATCAGTGAAGCTGAAGAGAGGAAACCTTGCCATTAAGAGTTTTCAACTTCCAAAGTGTATTTTGCTTGGTCACTTTGTATTTTCAATCATCTCTCCTAAATATTATCATGTGTTTGAACACTGACACCAACACCCCAGTCTCAAAAAATTGAGAAGAAAAACTCAAGATGAGTTTTTTGTCTGTGAAAAGCTTTATGACTGTGGCAAACATCATAAAGTTTTACTGTGATAAACATTTACAGTTAAGAAGCCAAAAAAAATTATACAGGCAAGTAAAAACGTGAGTTTCAAATTCCTCTCAAGAGCAAATGCACCTTATGTCAGACAAAACCAGACTCTAGCTATGAAAGAAATAAAAACTGTTCCAAGATGAAGAAATGAAAGGATTTGTTCCAGAATACAGTAAACAGTATGAACTTGCCTATTTTCTTCATCATGTACTCTTACTGCATGTACTCCAAAAGGGTAACACTTCTTTGGACACAATCTGGCAGCACAAAGCAAGCAGCTGGACCTCTCAGTGGGATCCCACACAGACACTGTAGTTCATTCCCATGCTACACTTCCCAGGAACAGCACCGTAAATAGTAAATATTTTCTGTGATTTGGAATCCAATAGTTCATCACATGCTGTGATTCAGTAGGTCAGGCAAGAGATATTTCTAGATGATCCTAAAACAACACCTTGTTATCTTGCTATTCCCACTGCTCTTTCCGAATGTTTTCTCTAGCAGCTGAAAATGTATAGTGGACCTCCCAGAATCTGGTAAGGAATAAATCTAAAAATGAGCAGTAACAGGGTTAGAAGTTATCAAGGACTTGACAGTCTTAAAAAAAAAACAGGCAAAGCCAAGCTCAAGCTGGTAATGTACATGTTTTGCATTTGAGAAAGTTCAATTTCAGAGCTGAAAGTTATGCTTAAAACAAGTCAGGAGAAAGATAGAAAAAAAATCAATTTACCCTGTATCATTTATCCATACATGCAAAAAACTGCAAGTGTTAAAAATGCAGTGTCAAAGAGACCTGTACCTTTCTTCACTTCCTCTGTAAGCCTGTCTGCTTTGGCCAATTCCATATTTATATTGAGGTAAATGAAAAACACTTAGTTAGAACAGATATGCCTTAGAAAACAGATTAAAAAAAGGCATAAAACCCCTCTGGCTAGTGAAGGTTGGAATAACAAATTATTTTTTTTATGTTACAGAAAAAAGATCCCTTAACACTCAACCTGACTCACCAGGTGATACTAATAGTAACAGTACAGAGACAACAGGCATTATGTACACCTGAAAAAGTATGTGAAGATATAACTAGCAAACCAGGTGAATGCTGAACAGGAGCTCCTAAAATTATATATGTTTAAATGAAATGATCTGGATTACTTGCAGAGAACAGACTCCAAAAAAAGGGAGCTCATGGCTCTCTTTTGTGATCAATTAATTTCAGGAACCTGGAAGAAAAATGTTTGCACTGAAATTCAAAGAGGGAAGACTGGATGGAACAAGTACTCACAGGTTCAGCAGTCCAATGCCAAGCAAGGCAAAATTACAGAATATTCAATACTGGGCTTTAATAATAAAGAATTAGTGAGGGGTAATAAAATCAATGTCAATCAAATTAAGTCTATGGAAAATAGATTCTGTCAAACTAAACTGACAAGCTTCTTGATGAGATTACAAGTTTGACCTATAAATTTTAAGAATGCCATTAAATCAACATTGATATACTTGGTCTTCTCTAAAGGACTTGATTTGGTACTGCTTATTAATTGACTAAAACAAAATTAACATGGCACACATTAAATGGATTAAAAAAGCCAACAGATCTCTTACTGGGAATTGTGAACAGGAAATCACAAGAAAGATGCTTTCCTACAGGTCTGTCTCAGGAAACAGATCTTGGCCTTAAATTGTTTATTTCCACCAGTAAGTGGAAAAAACCCAAACTCCTTGCTTGAGAAAATCGACTGCAGAAAGACAGGAAGAGGAGAGGATGAGTACAAAGAGGACAGAGGGAAGGTACAAAGCAATTTAAGTTCCTCAGTAAACCACAAATACACACATTTACACAGCACAAAGATTACACCTTGACAAACCAAGTTAACTGTGGCTTGCTTTAGGAACACCGAAATGAAAGACTGACACAGGCTACAAGCCTGCAACACTGGCAACAAGAGTTTAAACTGTTCTTGCTATAGAAGTCACACAATCAGAAAGGGAAAGAAAAAATTGCTGGTTCTGATCTGCCTGTGCTTTGCTGAGGAAGAGCCCAGTCCTGGTACACGTTCTCCAAGCAAGACACCGGTGCCTTGGAGATGGGGCCACGAGACCTGACTACAGCACAGGAACTCTTTCAGTTGAGATAAGGGGGTCAAATCTGCATACCTGATCAAAAAAGTTCTGATAGTAATTTGAATGAAGCTGAACCTGAACACTACTATACTAGCATTCACCTGGAGTACAAATTTATTTTTTCTTACTAATGTCTGCCCATGGAGTTATGTAGCCCAAGTCCCACTGCTTGGCAGGTGAAACCAGACTAGAAACAATACAGCAATACAGCAAATATGCTGTTTTCCTGTGGAAGCCATTTGCTCTGTTTTTGACATTGAAAGTAACATGAATTTAAGTACCTACCAACCATTTTGTCAGTTCTACCACTGGAAATTCTGAAGGCTCGATTTTATTTTTTTTTTCCCTGAAAACTATGCTCTAGCTCAAGCAGAAATTAATCCAGGGAACGTTTTGGCAAGGTGTGTTAAGTACTCTATAATCTCTTCTACTCTACAAATACACTATTCCTGCTGGTTCTATGAAGAACAGTCATTGCCACAAGCAAAGCAAAAGCAAGCTACTTCCTCAGAAAGTCTGAAGCCTTCCTATTGCAGGAAACTAACAGCAACTTAGCAATGAGTATAACTTAATTGCCCACCTATGACCAGGTAAGTTAAAAAAAATTGTTAGAAAGATCTTTTATATTTGTAAGTAAGTTACTGTCGAATGTCACGTCACATTAAAGGACTGTGGCGCCCACTATAAGCAATCACTCATGAGAACAAGCACCAAATGGGACAGCAGCAATCCAAACTGCCTTAAATTGTGGTTTTGTTGTCCCCTGCCCAAATGTAAAACCTAATTAAAGCTGCCCTCCTGACAGCCGTACCGCGAGCGCCGCTGCTTCCCTGACACAATCCCTCCCTTCAGAAGTAGGGCACGTCTGACAGCTCATCTCGCATCAGCCAGGCAGGAGCCGTCAGACACTAACAGCCTTCAGTCACTGCCTTTGGGAACAAAAGATAAATAATGCTCACCACGAACTCTCTGCATCTCCCCAGATCCATTTTGGCCCGTTCAAACCTCGGTAAGATTTAGGGAAGAAACTGGTCACGGGGTAAGCTTCTCTCTATTGTAAAAGCTCGGTGCAACTCGCTGTCCACCTGTGGCTCTTCCAAGCAAACCTGCACATACTCTTCCACTTGTCCCAGTGTTTCTCAAGGCTGAGATGTTTGTAATAAACAGCACCTATGGATGGCTGGCAGGGAGAGTGCTTTCTGTCTTAAGCAAGAGTAACCAAAGAATTCTGACATTCAAGGCAATCCCTGCTCCAGCTGGCAGGTCCATTTCAGAACACCACCCTGTGAGCTTTCAAACCAATTCAGAAGTGTTTTAAACACATTCCTGAGATGAAAAAGGAATGACTGCAACTTCTATGAAAAGCCATATGAAGCAGACTTTTGGAGAAGGTTACATAAATACCCTTGAGATGATATATTCATATTGTACAAAGAGGGTCAAGTGAAATGACTTTTTTTTTCTTGTTGTTTCCACAACAGTTACCAACAAATAGAGCTGTTCACTTAAAAAAGGAGGTAAAGCTATAGAGAGAAAATTCAGATCAAGGGAAAATGAGATTGGATCATGAGACCAGTTCTAAACCTGCTCCATGTCTAACACTTTTTTATATCAGTAATGTCATTCATTCATCCTCCACCTTTTTCCCAAGGACAATCACCCGCTGTCACCCCAACAAATGCACACTGCAGTCTCAGGAGGGCAAACCAGGAGGGAAGCATCTTCTGCACCATGCTCCTAGGACCAAACAATTAAGCTAAGGCTGTCACTGTCACAATTCACTGCAAGCCATCTATGAAGGGTAACTTGTTCTGTGCTTAGTGCAGCTCTATCACAACATCCATTTAGTCTATAGCTTATTTACAATACAGACTACTTATGTTTGTACAAACTAGGATTTGTTTAATATGTTGTCCATTAACAACAAGAAAGCATTCTCCCCTTATTAACCCTCACTTTTACAAGAATTTAGGGAAAAATGCACCATCTTTCTCAAAGCAAAAAAACCAGACAAGCATGAGTGATAAATCACTTGGCTTTTGTCTTTTGCAGGAAGGTGGTAGGGTACAAGCTTTGATTAGGAACCTTCCACCAAATTACTGTACTTGGATTATCTTTAGTTCTTTTGAAAAGATCACACTTTTACATTAGAAAGGTCAGCTGAATTTAAATTAAATCCAACCTAGAGCCCCAGATAGGGTGTGATGCTACAGTGCACCTACAAGCAAGAAGCATGGCCTGTCCTCAGTTTAAAACAGCCATCAGCATTATGGGAGTTCAATAGATCCTTCTTAAAACACTGCTGGAGAGGAAAGCCAGATTGAAGACTAACAGTGAAATACACTTTTAACAGATTTCCTCCTAAGAAACATGCCTATAGTTTCACAAAAAAATAAAAAAAGTAAAGCTAACCCCAAACCTCTGGGAAAAATCCTCTATGTTCCATAGCAAGAACACCTGCAAAGGCTACACAATGACACAGATCCTCAGATGGCACAAGATCCCTCAAGCAAAGTCTCCTCCCCAGGCATCAGAACCCTGATACCTAAAGAGCAATGGCCCTCCCCATCAGGTATCTGCACAGAGAAAATTCCTGTTGCTGCCTTAATGCCAGAGAGACTCAGATAAAAGCTCATTCATGCAGGAGTGAGGCCTTTTTCGGGGAGCTCGAGGGGAGACATGAGTTGCACAATGAGGTCCCACGGGAGCCCTATGCACACAGGATTTAATAAACTCCAGCCCAAGTGGAAGGGGCTCCTTTGCACCAGGCCTTCCCCAACAGAGGCGCTGCTACGTGATTAAAAAATCCCCCAAAGGAAGCCCTTGCAAACAGTGTGCTACATCCCACGTAAAACTCTCCCTCGGGGAGAGGATAAGAGAGGGAAAATGAACCAGACATACAGACACCACTCACTCAATTTTAATATCTGAATGGGAAGTGCCAGATACCATGACAACAAGCCTAGGAAAATAAAAGGGGAATAAAAAGAAGCGTTGCCCAAAATGTGAAACATATCCTATAAATGTAGCTAAAGCAAATTATTAGTGCTGGTGAGGTAACTGCAAGTCCTGGGCCTTCACATGTCACTGGAAGGGAACCATGAGGACCTGGAGACAGTGACCTCAAAATCAAAGCAAGACTCCCCAAAGCCATCTCCAAGCTCCCCACAACAGGAAGAAATATTCATCCAGCACCTTGAGTTAGAAAGCTTGATTTGGCCAGGCAGTGCCAGAGGAGATTACAGGAGTTTTGTCTTCTTCCGTAGTTCTGACAAATCTCTTAATGCAAGATGGTGTAATTTAATGTCCTGATTTTCAGAGATGCTGAAGCAGTAGCAGTTCTTGTGTAAATTAAATACCAATTGACAGTAACTGCCATTTTTCAAAATTAGATACAGAAATTTTCACTTTAGAATGGCCCCATATATCCAACTCAGAACACAACAAAGCACGCTTTGACAGCCAGCTGCTGCCCAGTGCACCACCAGATCCTTCCAAAAATTCTACCCCCACAGAAACTTCAAGGGGACTTCCAGAACCATGCAACTACTCAATTTTATACGTGACCACACCAGCAAAGAAAGACACACCTGCTCTTGAAAATCATGTCTCACAGTCTCCTAAAGGCTCTGATCATTTCAGATGTTCTGCATCTCACCTGAAACAAGGCTTTGCTTTTAACCTGCAAGACTACAGAGTTCAACCAAGTCAGCTGTGCCACTGCTGTGCTTGAGGACATGGACTACTCTGCATGCAAAGCTTAAGTGGCAGTTCACAACAGATGCTGCTGACTTGGCTGGAGTCCTCTGTGGTTCCCATTACCAGAGCATGGAAGCGTTTTACCTCTGAAACACACCTTTCCTCACAAATACCACTGAGGAAAGCACTTTTATTCCTGTTATGGAGGAGGAAAACTGAAAGGCATCGTGATTTCCAGGGTGAACTTGGACAGAATAACTCAGCCACTAAAACAGGGAGCTAAAACTGCAGCTCCCCCACTCTGAGACTGGAACCTTATCATTGGCCCATTGAGAGTTGTGCTGGGCTAGAGATATCTTGTAAACAACACACACATTTCATGCTCTGTAGAATACATTATCCTCCTTTTTCTTTTTTGTTTGCTTGCTTTTATCAAGTTTCTTTAAATGCAAAACTGGATTTTCAGCATGGGTGTGTTCATACTACTGCAAGCAACTGATTAAGTAGGTTTTGAAAAGCTACTGCTCCTGACATACACAAGACAAGTGAGTTCCATTTCTGAACAAATATTTGGATTTTGCTTCCCTCAGTTGACATCTCTTGCTTCCCTTCTTTTCATCTTCTCCTCCCCCTTCCTTCAAGGAGCACACAGCCTCTGAATTAGCAGCTGTTCTGAGAAGAGCAAGGCTGCACTCCTCCCCGCTTTGTCCCAGAACAGAACAGGGACTGTACTATAAAAATCCAGTGTTCAGGGGACAGGCATGAATGGACAAGAAACAGCCATGACTTGTCTATCCTGAACAGTAAATTCAATGCTGAAGAGACGACTTAAACACAAGAATGCAGACATTAGAAACAAACAGGCTAAGTGAAAACAAGATTCAGTGAGAAAAAGTGAAAACAAATAGAACCAGGAAAAAAAGCCCTGAAAGATGTAGCAACACAAAAATTGTTATCAGCAGTGTGGGAAAAAAAAAAATCTGCAAAAGGAATTAAAGAAGTCACTGCATTATATTAAGCATGCAATACATTGTGGGAAACAGTTCTCATCCAAAACAGGGGATGTCACACTTGGGAGAAAAGACACAGCATCATTGGACAAGCAGTACAAAAGAATGGTAAAGACCACACAATTCCAACAAGGAATGTAAGTAACCACAGAAAAGGAAGGCAACAAACTGAAGGTAAATTTCTGTAGTCACCACGTTTTTAAAGGAAGACCTAAGGCTCAAGAGGGAGTTGAGACACAACTTAGAAGTGTCCAGTGCTAAAACACTAAAACACGGGATCCTTTAATGAAATTTGACCAAAGGGACATACAAAAGCCTAGAGATACTTCTAATATGTCAAGACTATGACTGGAGATGAAATATTAGAAGTGTGCTACTTTTAATACTGTTACTCAAAAGAAGATGAAATTATAATAGGGTAGAGAAAGAATCATAGACTGGAACCAAAGAGAAAAGGCAGTCCAAGAGCCTGAGCCAGCAGGTCACAGAAGAGGCACATTCTTCATTACAGCAGATCTATTTTCCTTCCTGCACACCATCTCAAATGCTGGCACTTCTGAAATTTAGATGAAAGCAGAATGCAACTAAAAATTTAATACTGAACAATGGACCAGAAGCTTAAGGCAAACCAAAAGAAACAGAATGATTACTCACTGGTCAGGCTCCAACCAAAGGCACAGTAAGTTCAGATCACTGTGAGCCCATACTGTACCACATACAATGTTTTGGTAAAAATATACCAAACTTGTGTGAAAAAGGGCAATGCCAGACACCCAGAGTCAAAGCTTATGAGAAGCTCCACTAGAAAATGATGGCAGTGAGTGGTAGAAGAAAGGCAGAAGGACAGAGCCTGTACACAGACCAAGGTTCCTACTTCCATGAAGAGTCAGAAAACAGCAGAGTGGAAAGAGTCCTGGCTCAACAAAGATCTTGGTTCACAGGCAAGAGATTTTTAATAAAAAAGGCCAAGGACACACTCTGTCAATAAGAAGGAAGCAAGCAGAGGACATGGGGAAAGACACAGCTAAGATCTGTAAACATCAATTCATCATCAAACTTGGAATCATTTCATGTAGAAGTGGTGGCAGTAATGCTTCCAGTCTAAAAGAAATGGCAGAGGAACATAAAACTGGAGAAAAACAAGAGTACATTTTGCAAAACAAGAATATTAAGTAGGACATATTATACTGCAGCATCAATATCTAAAAGCTGTTTGGCTGTAAATTCAAAAAGCCCTGGTAATTTTGTCATTAAATTATTTAATTCAGCAACATTTCAGGTTTTGTACCTCAGCCTCTGTCAAACAGCAAAAAATCAAAAGCCACAACAATACTAACAAATTTCCCAGTAATTCAGAAGAATGACTCTCAATACACCTGTTTTCTCTCATCAACAGCCTGCTAATTAAACTCTGAGCTCAACTAACCACTTTTTCCAATGCACAGAAGAAAGTAATTTATTACAGACCGGAATACAAAATTTAATATTAACAACACAACTCGTGACTGCAGCATTTTTAATCTGATCAGCAGAAACATAAATAAAAGCTGCAACCTGACAGCTAAGAAGGTTAATCTGTAATAGTTAGATTTACGTAGATTACTTTACACAGCATCTGGAAAGATGCTGAGAAAGGTAAAGTTACTTTATCATATTCTAAAACATGCTACCTATAATAATTTTGCTATGCATTGATATATAGACTGTAGGGAGCCTCACCACAAAATTTGTTTCAGCTTTAAGACAGTACTTCCAAAAATTTTAAAGCAAAACCAAGATGGTTTCAAATGTTTATAATATTCCTTTTAGATACCTGCAGGTAACAGAAGTACTGAAAACAACTTCAAGGAGAAAATATTATGACTTTGTGTGCACATACTACTTAGTTGTATCACTTAATCTTGGTAATTTTTCTGAGAAGAATATTAGCATGAATATGCTCCTCAGTAAATTTTCTCCAGCACAAAAATGTCAAGGTAGCAGATTTAATCTGTATCAGCTAACACCTTCCATTCTGACATTATCTACATGTATGGCATTGGATATACCACTGACTGATGCCATTGTTGGCTGACCACCACTAAAAACAGTGCAATTTCTGTGATACATAACTCTTATAAAAGGCTTTTCACAATATTAAACACGTAGGTGGTAAAGAAGCTTGTTCCTTTTGTTTCCAGTTTGGCAGAATACTTAACCTGGAGCGAGTGACTACCACAATACTACCAAAAACCAAAATGAAGGTAGCAGAGCAGCTATTCCAATGCAGCAGAAACCATAAGGGAAAAATATGTTACCAGTCAAGCTCCCAAGCTGTTCATGTTTGGGGCTGGGTTTTTTATTTTTTATTATTTTTTTTTTTAAGACAAAGTGGCTTCCAGAGCAGGAAAATGTTTAAAGAAACAGAACTGGGCAAAGATATGCACTGGTAAATAGGAATGACACAGATACAGCAAGTAGGAGAACAGAGAAGTCTAAAAAAGGAACTGCTGGAGAATACTTCTTGTTACATGTCCTATCTTCTCATGCCCTACCTACCGTCCTCACAGCCAGGAAAGTCAATACACCCCCTCCATCCAGCCAACAGCTTCCCAGGGAAGGAGGAGGCAGCCTCATTTTTTGGGTCCTAGAATTCTGTAGAAAAAGGAAGGAAGCCTGTTGATGCCTAACTTAAGGTATTTCCAAATGTGTTTGCACATTTATCTGAATAGGGCAGCAGGGAGATTAGAGCTGTACTGCAGGAACAGCAGCCTCTCTAGTACAGCAACAATTAATCACACTGGCAATGCTGCCATTTGTTTGCTTGCAGGTGAGTATGACGCAGCTTTTTGTCCATCTGCTTTTGCAACACCCCTTGAAAACCATCTAACTGGAAAAAAAAAAGCAGTTTGGGCTCTTGTGAATAAAAGCACTAAGTGTTCAGTCTTTCTCCCCTCAAGCTGATATATTCCACTGATTAAAGAGATACTGAGAGTCATAAGAAAAGTACTGGGTCAGAGCAGAAGTCTGCCTGGTCCAATATCCTGCCTCCAGCAGTACCTGCAAGTCAGTAACTTGCACTGAAATTCCTAGCAGGGACAAGCAGCAACAGCTGCAAAGTCAGTGATGGATCCTGCTCAGGGACAACAGAGAACAGCAGCTACATCACCAGTGTGCAGCAGTGAGTCAGCCAAAGCAGAACCAGTGAGCAAAGCCAAAGAAATGGACACGATGATTTCTTGCACTCTTCTCATAGAATCAGAATTTCACAGGAATGAGAGCAGAGAGTGACCACAAGATTGTGGTATCACAGAAATGGGAAATAAAGTACCTGAACAAAATCAGTCTTAATAGACATGGAGAGATGCAGAAGAGCCCAAACAAAACTCAGGCTGTATCACAAATGGTTTGAATTGTCAAAGGCTGCAGTACCCTATCAATGACTGTTCCAGGAATGAAGCACAGGAGATGAAGAGAATGCTGATGAAATCCAGAGATTTACTGGCAAAGACTGTGCATCAGAGCAACTTCCAATAGCCCAGATTCCTGAGATGGTTATCTGTGCTGACTCTAAGCACAGGACTGCCAGTGAGCTGCACACAAAGGTTGCTGGACCTCCCAGTTCAGCAAGAGAAACTCTGCTTCAAGCAGGAGAAAAGAGGAGGTGGTGAACAGCGTTAAGGATATAGAAAACACCCTCTCCATATATCCTTGTGTGTAAACAGCAAAATTAGAAGTTAAGAACATTTAACTGTAAGAATTTAAAATGATGGCCCAAGTTTTTAATCAATGATATTGAACCTTTGAAGATTTCTGGAAGCAAAGGAGGAAAAAAAAAAAAAGATTTAAGGCCAGGCAAGACCTTCATGCAGTAAATATCCCATAAGGAACTTTGCCCTCTACAAATGGCATATCACTTGACAAACAGATAGAAAAGAGGTTGGCTTGATCATGTAAATGGGTGTTTCTTCAAGTCACAGAGTAACTCCAAAAGCAAGAATCTGAAAGACACACTCTGAGGGGATGGAACCTGAATGATTATTTTGATCAGTTTAGGGACAGCACATAAACTGAGGTAGCAGAAAACAGAGGAGAGGCAGGAATGCTGAGGACATTCACACCCCTAAGAGCAGCAGATCCCAAAACCAGTCTGAAGGTCTCATGCTGACCATTCCCAGAAGCCAAGGTGAAGATCACCTTGGCAGAACTCTTTTGGCTGCAGAGAAAACAAATGGCTTGCTAGGGGGAAGTCAAATGATGATGGATCAGCTCTGCAAGCCAAAAGGGGCAAGGACTCCCTGGCTCACTGATTCAGAGAATCAGCTACCGCAGGCAGGCCAAGTAACCCCAGTCACGAGTTTACCGAACACCACGTGAAAGTCAAGAACAAACTCCAAATGCAGTGTTGGTGAAGTTAAGCCTTGTGAAAAGGGAAAGCAGGAGGCAGATCACTTTCCAAAGTGTTTGAACTGGTTTTACACACAGGTCACTTCTGTTTCTGGACAAGTTGTGTAGCACAGGGGAATCAGGGAGAGGTGACAGCCAGAGTACAGTTGCTGTGCTGCTCACAGGTGTGGCTGAAGGGCAGAACTCCCTGAGCAGCAGGGAATGGAGAAACGCTGGGAAAGCCAGCCTTGGAGCCCTGACAGGTACCTGGGTATGCTGTCTGCTGCTGCCCCAAAGTCCCCTGCCTCAGCTGGGAGTGCCTTGCTAGTGGCTGACAGTCTCCCAGAGTTTTCCTGGCACTCACATTCCTTTCCTCTCCTTTCTCCTTGGGCTAAAAGGAAAGAAAAGAAAAAGAGTTACAAAGAGCAGCAGCCGAAGCACAGGGTCTGGGCTTCTTGAGGAGAGGGCAGAATGATCCAATAAGGAGAGAACATCACAAGGGTGTCCACTGAAGGGTGGAGTGCCATCAGCAGAGGGTTACACCAGAGCCACTTCACTGGCTGCTCCCTGGGAGACAGCTATCTTCCATGGGGGTGACAGGAGGGATGGAAAAAAAGGTCATAGAGTAGAAGGTCAGCAGACACACTGGAAAGCCTCACTGGTAACCCTGTATCTGGAAGTCAGGATTTCAGAGGTGTAGGCATGCCTGTGCTGTTGAGGAAAATCACACTGGTAATCCTTCCACACTGGGCCTGATGGGAAGATGATGGTATTTACCCAAACCAAGCAGCAAAAACCTGAAGAATATGCTAAATATGCATTAGAGGCATTTAATACACTTCAGAAGCAGCTCAGGATTGAAACTGGTGGAGTTAATTAGAAAGCTCTTTTGCAGCACAAGGGTCATGCCTGCTTGCTTTCTGCCTATTTGCCCCAACGCTCATTTCAATTGCTTTTTTCCAATAATCAAGAAATCAAAATTCTTTTGTTCACCGGCCCAGAGTCTGCAGCAGGCGACTGCAGAGAAGTGATAAAGAAAATGATGGATGCTAATTTGACCGTTTTCCTCAGCGTTCAGCACAGACATCAAACCACACAAAAAACATTTTAGAGATCCAGCAAGGAGATGCTCGCTACTGTTTTTGTGTCTCCCCTCCACCCAGAGCTAAGTTCAGTTACTTAATGCAAATGTTCATTAAAATAATCAATATTTGGGAATTGTCTTGAATCTGCAAGCCCTTAAAATAGGATGTGCAACATGGAAGTTACGTTGATCTCTGCTCCAGAACAGAATATACTTCAGGAAATAAGCTATAAAAATAACTAGGCTATGAAATTAAGATCAATTTATCAAAGGTCTTTAATAACATTCAGAGCCATATATTTAGTCCTTTAAAAATAATTCTAGATTTCAAATTTAAAAGACTCTGAAACATGTCTGGTTTTCCATATCTTTTAATATTTCATTCTCAGCATAAAATGAAAAAATAAAGCATAGTCTGTATCCCATCTCATTAGCAAAAATAATTTTTTCTTTTCAGTTCCAAACTACATTATCTTAGACTTCTGCTTCTCTGGGCACTTGACTTTCAGCTGCACTTACACTGCTCTAACCACTCTTTCCTCACTGCATTTGTCTATGCATTCAACACAAAGAAGTAACTTCCACACAAATCTCCTTTACCTAATAAATACAGTGAGGCCAATGTACAGTCACTTCCTGAAAAACCTAAGGCAATTCACTTAATTTGGTATTATTTTTTCAGACAAAAGAACTCTAGCTGTGTACTCCACTGCATAAATATTTTCCCTATTTCAGCAAATACGAAGTCTTTTGCTTTCAAGGAAGTCAAATGCAAGAATTCCACTGCTTCTTACAGAGATTCCCTACACAGTCAATTTAAGGGGCACTATTAAGTATAGCCTTTAAATGCAATCAAGCCAAATGCCAGAAATATATATACAATTTATGGTGAACACCACAGTATGAAGGCTTTTTTTTCCCCCTCCTTTTATTAATTCTCCTCTTCTACCAGAGCAATGAAATCGCTGCTAACACTCAGTCCAAGGCAACAGGATCTGTGCCAAATAAATGATCAGAGATCAGTGACTAGTTACCACTGCTCTACAGAGAATTACTAAAAACCCCTTCCAAGTCAACAAGGGAATAAACTACCTCTACAAGGTATTTCTCTCCTAAACCCTGTTATTAGGTGGGCTTATGCCATGAGGCATGAGTGTTTACATACTTCCTAAAGAGTTTATAAGTCTTATCTAACATAATCCCTGCATTCTATAATCCTATCTGTTTAATGTATTTTAAGTGGGGAAAACTGCTGGAACCAATAGTATTTCAAAATGGAAGGCAATTCTAAAGCACAATCAAATGAACTGGACATCAAATGCAGAAGTAGTTTATGCTCAGATTAGACTTTCACTCAGATCAGGTACCCTAATGCTAGGTTTCACTGTAAGCTATATTTATCTGCATATGGATCTTTTTTTTTCTACCCACAGGACACTTTTGGCCACCACTTTAAAAAACTTTTAAAGAAAAGACAGATGAAACATTTCCAGCCTTTGTATGTGAATTTTTCAGTGAATACATGTTCTATCTACAACTTCTAAGCATGAATAGCTGTGAACTATTTCCCTTAAAAAAAGAAATCTTTTCTCCCCTTGAAAAAGCAGCACTATTTTACTAATCTGTCTGCAATTTCCAGCTTAAGTGTTTCACCTGCACACATAACCCCATGCAATAGTTACCTATTGTCATGAATTGCATTACCAAAAGCCTGTTCCCTATAATTAAATTTAGCCATTAGTCCCATTTTTCCCTTGTGTCCTTACATTATGATGAGATCCTAGAGTCCTCCTTTGACTCCAACCCAGATGGACCCACTGGGACCTCCTGGTTATCTACTCTTATCATGCCTCAAAACCTCCAATTAAAAGACAAAACTTGGCTGCTGCCTGCTGCAAACACTGGGCTGATACTCGGTGATGTCTGCTTACCAGGGAAAGCTTAGGGGGGGTTTTCCTCCTACTGCACATCTGCCATTGCTTCCCTCCTGGAGAACATGTCCATTCCTGCCTGCCCTCTCTCCTGCCTCCCTGGGCATCACCAGTGTGCAATTAATGGCTTCTGCTCCTGAGGATAGGGACCTTCTTCATCCCTTGCTTTCATACAGTCACCAAATCCAGATGCTGAAATTAAGGCTACTTAATTAAGCTCCAAATTTCAGCAAACTGCAAACACGCAGCTCTGAACAGCATGGTCTAGATAGAAACACACTAGTTCCCCATCACTTGCTGAACAGACTTGGTTAAATAAAATCTAGATCTTTGCTTTTTACAGCAGCACCTTTTCAGTATGGGCTTCTCATTTTACAAAAAAGTTGGAATTTTTTTTTTCTAGAGGGAACATGGTATCAACTCAGTGTGGACAAACTTCTGGGCTGAAGGAGCAGAACAGCCTTCCCAGGTTAACAATTTACTGGATTCCACAAATGAATGAGCACCACACACTTCTCATGTGCAAAATACCCTCCTGTACTCTCATAATGCTGCATGATTTCTGATTCTGACATTTTTACTAGGTTTTGGTTCTTGGATTCTATGCTTGAACATCCAAGGAGTGAACAATCCACAACTTCTAGAGAAGACTACAGGTAAAGCAGTCAGTATTTCTTTTCTCCTTTATACTCATTGATATTTAAACTATATTTACAATGTCGTGATTATTTCTGAACTGCAGTTCATAAATATAAAATACTGAAACTAAAGTGAAAGACTTTGGTCTTTGTACATAATCTTAAAAAAATTGTAAATTCAAAAAGGAACAATCAAAAAAACAACCCAAAACCAACAGAGTTACATTCTGGGCAGAGGAACAACTAAGTTCCTGATTATACATACAAAGAACATCAAACTGTACCACACAGCAGAATTAGGCAAACCCTGCCATGACTTAAGGGATGCACAGAACTCTTGTATCAATAAATATTCTGCTTTACAGTGTTCCTGGAACATTTGAAGGTAAGAAAGATTTGCAAGCCAAAGATTTTTGGATACAAATCATCTGAAGATTCAAAGGTGTAAGCTCCTGGGTAAGTTACAGAGAAACAAAAAAAGGAATCTTAAAAGCTACCAAATGAATTAAAAAATTAATAACAAACATCCCCTTCTCCCACACACAAACTATGTCAACAAGGACAACTCAGTGGGCCAGAAGCACTTACAGTGTCTGACGGACACTACATTGACTGGATCTTTTGTTTGCAAACACAGGACAAAACAAGTTCAGTATTTCTTCTCTGAGAATTCTCATGAATTCAAGCCCTCTCCCTCTGGCGATGAAGATATTTGCAACTGGTTTTCTTCAGACAAAATAAGAAATAAAGAGCATCTGCAACACTCTCTAGCTTAGCATCTCTGGTTAGTGCTGAGCCTCACTCACATCCATCTGAAGCCAAAGGTTTCCTCCCTGAAGTCACCTTCCCTCATCTAATGCTGCTCTAAAATGTTTATGCCACTTAGCTGGTTTTTTTTTAACCCAAGTTCCTTCTCATTTTTTGAGCGCAGCTGATTAAACCTGAACAACTGGGTTGTTGGACGAAATATGCTGTAGCTATGAAACGGTACAGCAGGGACCAGTTTCACTGTTAATTTAAAATGCTAGAATTAATTAGGTAGTGTAAATGAAGAATTTAATAAGCACACTTTACAACCACAAGTTCTGCCTTTATTAAACACCCCTGCCAAATGAAGGCAACTATCTTCAGTCTGTTTTTCCTTGTCTCATTCCCTTAAAATCTCTGCAGTGAAAAAAAAAATCCCAAACCATTTTTGCTATTGCAACCCCTCCCCCACAATTAAAATGTATGCCTGACTTCCATCTCCTCTCTCAAGTCATTAGCATCTTTAAAAAATGCTACTGTATATCCTGCCTGTTCTGAGCAGCTACCAAACAAAACCCAAGTTTACGATTTTGGGTTTTGAATACCAAATTAAAGGCTGTCTTAGAAGCTGTCATTCCTATTCAACTCAGTGTGGTGTACTACCAAATTAGCATAGTTTTTTAGTAAAGGAATATGCTTGTTTTAACATGTGCCTTTCCAAAGCGAGGGGGCAACTTCACAAACCAATTTTATTAAAAACTCCTACTACTGTTCTAAGACTGCAAAAAGATTCGGAGCAGATGACTATTCCTGTCATACATTGTTTAACCAAATTTAAAATTAATAATAGAGTTCAGGTCATGAGTTTCATTAGAGAGATCCAGTATGTTTTAACAGACTTTCTGTAACACCTTTTACCTCCTTGAAAAAAACATTTCAGAAGACTCAACATTATTCAAAAAAAAACCAAAAAAACCTTTGCATCTCCTTGACAGGGGAAATAGAATCTTTTACATGAGCCAATTCAATGCTAGCTAGCTTCAGAAATACATTTGAGGTTTTCTACTATGGTGTTGCCAGGATAACTGTTTAATCATTATTTGGTTTATGACCTTTTCCATTTTTCTTGAAGCAAGCTCTCTACAGCTTTTTATTCTGAATTTTTTTGATTTGCCTGATAATTCAGCCCAGCAAGAAGGAAGCAAACTTACAATATATAAAGACAAACCAGACTTCTAATAGAAAAAACAGTACATTTGTTTGAAGGCATAACGAAACAGAGCATGCTTAGCTTAGATTTATTAAAGCCACAAAATTTTCAACAAACAATGAAAAATCCAAAGGCAGAAAAAAATCTAAACTGTTTCACATCTTCACTGCTTCAGCAATAGCTTAAGAATTTCACTGGGGTTTTTTGCCATAGAGCTTTCACTGTCAGAAAAAATACTTCTATTGATTTTTAATAAGGAGAAAGCAAAGAACCCCTGAAAAGCCAGTCACTCCTCCAGCAGCCTATTGGCATACCTCCACCCCTCCCCTCCCAAAAAAAACCAATCCAGGGGCCTAAAGAAGAACACACTTACACCATGATCCATGATGAGCTGGATATGACCTCAGTGCATTTCCATTTTGTTACTCTCCATGTTCTAAGAACCTTAAAAACATGAACTGCTTCTGGCAAAGGGCTGCATTTGATTTACTGACTCTGAATTCAATATGAGGAATGAGCATGCATCCTCAAATTCAGTTATGATGCACAATGCCTTGATAACAGGCCTGAAAACCTTGGCAGATGAAATTCTGTTTGCAAAACCAGCACAGATAATTTGGAGAACTATTTTTTTTTTTTAATTTGGCTTTTTTGTACTTGTATCACCACTTAAAACAACATGTAGGGGTGATATCCTCAGGGCATCTGTGTAAGTTTTTTTTAAGGAATGGTTCCTTTAAAGTGTTTTAGTGATCAAAGATTTATGGACTTCGTATGGAAAGAAAAAGCATAGGCAAAAAAACTACCAGAGAATATGTCAGAAGATCATATAGCAAATTTCTCACATCTTCAAACAGAAATACAAAGCCTGGAGATGGAATGAAACAAAAAGAATACTGTTCCTAGCTGATGAAGTAATGGCTCTCTGTCCAGAGACAACCCATTCCCTATGAAAACAACACCAAGTATCTAAAGTCTTGAAAATATATTGTAAGAACATTATGAATTTGAGAGATAGTGTAAGAAGTAAAAGCTCATGAAACACCAGATCAAAATTCAAGCTAGGTACCCTAGATTTCTGCAGATGAGGGTTTAATTTCTGCCTGAAATAGCTGAACTAACCTGCAGTTAAATTTTTCAGATCATTTTCAGAATAGAAGAAAAACAAAGCTCTGTAAAAAAAATAAAATAAATAAAAAGTCAATTCCATTTTTCAATCTTCTTTTTAGAACACCCGAAGCTGCAGCCAAATCAGATTTATTGCAATAGATACATCATGGTCAACGTGCTAAAGAAAGCTCTGCTGGACTACACTTGTGAGGACTCAAGCTGCCCTGCAGCTACTGCCATTTGTTATGTGCCTTGTGTTCAACCAGAGCATTGCTGTGTGTCAGGAAGTAAATAAAAAAGAAGCATTGCATGTTGAAAAGCACTAAGCAGATCATCCTAATGCTGTCAATACAATGGCTGCCAGGATGTTACAGAAACAGGTACGAAGGTTTGCATTTTAATTCCTCATCTTCCCATGGTGCCTCTTCCCACAGAGCACACACCCAAGTTGCCAGGAGAGCCTCTGAGGGGAGCTGACGCCTTTTCTGGAACCCTTTCCCTCCCAAGGCTGCTGCTCTCTGTGCTAAACATAACAGCCCTGGTGATGCACTGAACAGCAGTGAAATTTCAGCTGCTCCCACCTACGGTGTGAGTAGACACACAACCTATAAAACTAACCTATAAAGCAAGCTATAAAAGCTGATTGTTCATCCCATCTTGTGCACCAGTGAATTCCTGGCTGCGGCAGAAAGGATGTGGATTAGGCCAGGTGCATCTGCACCCATCCACACCTCCTCTAGTGACAGTGCAGACATTTCTTGTTGAGGCAGCATCTGCCATGGGAGGCTTTTATTCCTTCTCTGACTCAGAGCACCATGGTCAATAAGCTGTGATGGACATGCAGCCCCACCTCACCTTACAGTGTTCTTAAACAGGCAGAAATCTAATGAGGGTCTGGTAAAGCTCAAATGGCAGTCAGAATTAGGAACTGTCAGCTGGCCCAAGCCATTCAGACAAGCCCATGTTCAATAAAATGAGAATGAACAGGAAAGCAAAGGCCACTGGCTAAGCTCTGTTGCACAGTGTGTAACACACATCCAGACTGGCAATGTTCAGACTTGTCCCCCAGATGTGCAGAGGATCAGAGACAGACAAGGGGCTTCTCAACAGTTCTAGATCCAGTGTGCAGCACTGAAAACAAAAGGCTTGCCCCTGAAGTTTAGCACTGCATCTGCTGCGTTCCCTGTGTTAGCACTTGCAGTACAAGCACCAAGGTTCTGCTGACCCCAGGCATGAGCTGACCCTAACGCAGGCAAAGTCCGTGACACGAAGCACTTACCTGTGATTTTGTCTCTCACGAGCTTGCAGGATTCGATTTCACCAATGCTCCCGAAGAGACTCCTGAACTCCTCCTGGGTCATGTTCTGGGGTAAATAGTTGACTATGAGGTTGGTTTTGCTGTCATCTGTAGCAGCCCCTGTCTGCATGGGGGAAGGGCAGTTTCTACTGTTGCTGGAGGGTCCATTGGTTGTATTGGAAGTAGGGCCATTCGACACCTGAGGCTCCATGGTGCTAATTATCTGTAGCAAAATAAGAGAAAGGGGGAAAAAAAACCACCCTTAAGTTTCATAGATACAATAGCTATTTTTAAAGATACTCACAAACGAATGAGTAGGTAGCATTCATGGCCAATTTAGATACTTCAACAAAAAAACCCGGCTTGATTCCTCTGTTATTGTTGCAAAGTAGGTCATGCTCGTCTTTGGCTGTGAGCATATACTAAGATGCAGTTAAAAAACCTTCTTTTTTTGTTAATGCGAAGCTGATTTCTGCTTTCATCACGCAGCCATTTTCACAAATGTAAATTTAAACCACATAAATTTAATTATAATTTAAGGTAATAATCATAATTAAAATTATAGTTCCATTAAATCAGATGAAGTAAGTGTATGGCTCTATATGAAAAGGTAAAATATTTTACCTATTTAATAACTGTATCACAGAGTGCAATGACAACAACATTAACCAGGCACAGTCAATCTGCACAGTGTCGTCACTCAGCTTGCCTTCAATTAATAAACTCTGTGTCCCAAGACATACCATTTACTGGTTCCAGTGATGACCTATATTCTCCACCTATATTTTTCACTAATGAACTGACACCTCTTTAAATAATAAAGCCCTGGATTTGCAATCTTCACAGATACAAAGGTCTTCAGATATTTACTAGAATCAAAAAGGTTTAATCAAAGAAAGGCTTATCAGGCACAGGTGAAGGCTGGAAGTATAACAAGCACATCTATCTTGAAACACAAAACTCCAGTTTTCACAGAGGAGACTCAAATAGACCTTTCCAAAAAACAACAAATAACAATCCAGCTTAGCAAAGTGTGTTGCAGGACAGTAGCCCCATTGTCACCAGTGCCATCCATCACGTGAGCAAAGCTGCCTGCATGTTTATCTGCAGAACACAAGTTTTCATCCCAAAACTGCACACACAAAGGAAGCAGAAAAACCTGGGTACTTCAAGCTTTTTCTGTATAATTTGCCTCTACCGTGGCTTCTAGCCCCATCTTCGCTGTCACCAGTAATGCCAAAGGAAGGGCATCATCTTAGTCTCAAATCAGGATAAATTAAAGCCGTGTAAATGGTGGCTTTTGCTGTCTGCTGTGAAATTTGTGATGTGCAGCTTCACTGGAATCGAAGATCATCTCTTGGATGGGCTCAGCCTCCCTCCACCAGAGGGTCACTGATGCAAACTGCTGCCCCAGGCAGGAGATTCCACTGCCCAGGGACAGTGACAAACATGGGAGAAAAGAGGGCTAAGGCACCACACTCTGAACCTGGTATTCTTCCGATCCTGTAATTATTATAATTACTAAAGGCTTAATTTGCTTTCTTTTTGAAATCCAGGGAGGTACATATTGTGACAAATTAGGCCTGTAATTCAGGAGGATAGGGACACACACACACACCCCCCCCCAAAAAGAGGGTGTCTATTCTAAAATTAACTGCAAGAGGGTGGCTCAGAGTTTAAATAGGTTATATTCTGGTCATGTCTTTTTTTTTAATTGAAATGCTTCAGCGTTAGTTTAATGCCTCATTTAGGATATAACCCTCTTTTTTATCAATGGAAATAAGTTTTGAATTACCATTATTTTTATTATCAAGCCCAGGAATAGCTACTTGGTTTAACAGCTTTTAAATAAAAAGAAGCCTTGCCACATTGTGCTTAACAGAAATGCCTTAAAACCACACAGCAGAATCATTTTGAAAATAAACTGCACAAAAATAGTCACTTCTTGAAAGACATGGGCATATCCAAACCAGAATCCCCCTGCCAATTTTACCAGCCACGTGGCACCAAGTACTGCTGGCATCCTTGGCCAAGCTGTGCCAGCCCCACACACTCTTCCTTCGAGATTCCCCCTTCTACCCGGCATCGGCCATACTTCCTTCGTTCCATCCATGTATTTACTCACACGTACTACTTAAACGCTTCAGACGCTGCTAAATCTGTTTAGCTCGGGATTCCAGCTGGAAGATCATCCTTTGATCTCCGCACCTCCGCGACCCCACGGCAGACGCGGGCTCTGAGCTCCGCCAGCAGCTGCTGCGGGGCCGGGGTTCGCACCCCAAGGCGGCCGCGCTCCAGCTCAGCACAGCCTGCTCCTACGGGCTGCATCCGCATCCACTCGGTTCAAACTGGGGGAAAAAATCCCAGTTTCGACGCTACCGCGCAGTCAGAGGATGAGTGAAGCAGCTGACACGGTTAATGGCAGCTTCCCGTGTGCCTTTACATCGCTGGACCATATTCTTCCCAACATGAAACCCCACAAAATAAGGTGCAGTTTTAGGGACTGATCCTGCCCCTCTGGAGCTGGCAGGAATACCAGACCACTGGTTTCAGTTTCAGCAGAAGCAGGACTTCTGCACAACACACCGAGGAAGGTACATCATCTATTCTTAGCAACAGACTCAAAAGCTATCTATAGTTCCCCGCAGTAGACAATAACCCTGGATCTTTTAAAATCTGTGAAAGAAAACAAAATTCCAAACTGCTTGGTGTCCTACTTAGGCATTTTGCAAATGCTTTTTACTTAAATTTGCAGCATCCATACCTTCCCCACCAAGCAAAGGAACAGAATTCAATCCAAGACATTTAAAACAGTCGGAACATTAAGAGTAAGCTGCTCGGTAAAAATCTGTTCCCGAACAAGTACATTTCCTCATATACTTCAAAGTATCTTGGCATAAACTAATTTTGCACCAGGTGCCAGGTTTTCTTCCTAGTTACTCTCAACTCCAATTAGGTTGTCTTGATTTTTTTAATAGTAGAAAGGAAAACCAAGGCACTTATCTGCCCTTCATTTATTGCCAAGTCATAGGTTACTGAAAATCCATTTGCTATATACATATTAAAAAAGAGATAATGGATAAAGAGAAATGTTGAAGAATTATTAAAGGCATTTCTGATAAAGGATTTCAGATTTTTTTTTAACTGCATGATTTTAAGTCTCCATTTACAGAGTGATTTCTGTGCAAAAGCAGTTCTGTAGCAGAGCTTGCCTTCGAAGTTCTCACAGGCACAAAGGACTAACTCTTGCTTTAGGTGTGCATACTCCTGAGTACTTTACTTTACATGAGTAAAGACTGACAGTGGTAGGGCTAACAACAAGGTAAGCCCTGGCTCCTGTCCCCAGCATGCCTGAACCTCAAACCCCAGGCAGAGTTCAGTGTGCATGCTCTGGGATGTTTATCGTCAAGCACTGTTTTTAATATTAAGTAGCTGTTGATTCCACATCAGTCAGCACATTACATAAGAGGAAGATTATTTATTCAAATAGATTTCAACATGACAGTTGCTGTATGCTTTTTTCTCTATCCACAACACTAAGATTTAAATTTTTAATTTAATACCTGTATGACAATGTGAACATTTTAAAAATCAATACTCCAGTTTCCAGGGCACACAGTTAACTTACTATGTTTTAATTACGGGTAATAACTTTTTTAAATACAGGAAAGTACTGGGCTGCAATTAAATTCTACCAAAATATCAAAGAAGGCTCTAAGTCTGCCTAACTCATGAAGTGCTTATCTGGATACAGGCAAAACAAATGTTGAAAATTCAAGAGTGACTTAGCCTCAATGTTCATTTTTTAAAAACAAAACATACTGTTATCCCTGAACGTATTCTTAAACCTCCATAAGCACGTAAAACTAGCAATATCTGTGCTCTGAGCAACATCTTTTGGTAGACCTTTTCTGACCCAATTTAGGCAGTTACTACCGGTCCTGAAATATTACAGTGCAAATGTCATGTGTGATGACATTCACATGCGACTGGTATAAAGAGGCATTTTATTTTTTGGGGGCAATAACTTGCCAAACTCCCAATACTGCAATATGATACTCTATATATATAGTAATAGCATCTTTGGAGAAGAATAAACTGCATTTATTGCTAATAGACCTTTGATCATTTAGCCACCAATAACCTGAATATTTTAACACTGACAAATACTATCTCTGAAAGAATTTCACTGATTTTCTAAGTTACATGTTTCAAATTGTGCATGCATTTCATCAGACTGCTGCTTTTAAAAACGATGGTTTCCTGGTGTACTACTTTTCTCACTATGGTAATGTATCAGCAAAGTACAAGGTATTTTAGTTTGACAGATTTCACAAATAAATGCTTTGGGGAAGACAACATAAGCTTTGCCAGTGTTTTGCAAAACAGTGCTTTACCAAAAGGCTTGGTATAAACCACTCCCACAGAGTATCTGCCACAAATACCCATTAGAGAAATTCTTACATTACTGATGTTTCAGAAATACTTCCATCATATCTTCATTGTTTTTTTCAATTAATGCAATTAATTTCAACTTATTCCTGCTAAAATATTAGCTCCAACAATAATGCAAAAAATACCTGTATGTATAAACACAACTATTACAATTATAAACTATTACAAGCTGGAGTAACTGACACTAATCTTCATTTATTACAGTAAATGTGTGACATCCATCTACCATTACAAAGCACAGTTAATGAATCATTTGGAAAACTACCCACAGACTAAGACAGCCTTATCTCCCTATTGCATGCATAAGCAATAGCCAATGGCTCAATAAATGTAAATATAATTTTTTTATATTACAAAATTTGCTATCAGCAGTCTAAAAGAAGGTCTACATGTTGAACTGAGGCTGTCACATATGTACACTGAAAGTAGCTTGCATTCAGCAAATAATCAGCACCCATTCTTGGTACCTGAATTATGTATATGCCACTGACCATGTTCCACAATAAACAGAAACTGATTTTCTATGTATAAAAAAGACACAATTAAAAATAAGTCATTTATAGGCGCTAAAGAGAAGTGTTTTTAAACATACAACAAACAATCACTTCCTAAAATCAAAATCTGAAAAAAATTTTAAACCCCAGAAAATTCATGCAGACATATCTATTTTGAAGACTCAGAAGTCAAAAAAGTTAGCTATGAATAATGAACTGTTCACAGCACCTAAATGCCAAGAAAAATGATCATGGCAAATTACACCTCATGAAGAATTAATGAGGTCTAATTTTATATTATTTCTAAGTGTTCATTAATGAACAAACTCAGAACATTCTCCCATAAAAAAGAGTTTAGATAAATAATGCAAAGCTCTTACTTTATCAAAAAAAGCTCTTTAATTAGCATTGCAAGTTGTTTGCTTTTACAAGTGAAAACAAATGGTGCCATGGCAGAGGTCCCACAGCCATCCCGTGAAAAACGATGACAAAAGAAGAAACAAACAAAACCTCTCTAAGAAAATAAATGTAGATTCACAAAGGTTTCCCTCATACAATGAGAAACAGGCTTTAACTCCCTGTGTATCTGCTCTTTTGAATGGAAGTCAGCACAGTACAAGTCTGTTCCCTTAGAACTTTTCTGCAGGTGAGAAAAGCCCCACTTCCAGGAGCTGCCTGCCCAGTCCATCCACAGCCTTGCCATCTGCTGAGCCATGCAGAGCCGTGCCAAAGCCAGGACGCTGGTCCATGGGCACAGAGCAGAACACACAAACACATCCAGGTCCCTCAGCCCTGCTCCAGCCCAGGAACCCCACCCCAGTTTAAAATGCACCCACTGCTTCTCTCTCCACCGGCATTTAGCACATTCTTGCAGAATGAGGCACTGGATCACAAAACGTTCAGGATACATCATGCCACCTTCCCACAGGAGCGTTAAAGGAAAAGAACAAAGTGATTTTAAGTGTTCCTTGGTTCAAAACCACGACTGCAGCCAGAGCAAGAAGCAGGTGCACCTGAACCACACGTGGACTGCTGTCTAAAGTGACATCAGGCGTGGCAAGTGATGCTCTGTGTGCAGCTCAGTACAGGTTCTTAACTGTAACAACTGTCAAATTTCACTGTCAATTACATTTTTATTATGCCTTATATATTGCACACTAGACTTTACTATCATTTACCTAACAAATACATCATGAACATGAAATAAAGGAGGAAAATGAAGCTTTTTAGTCTAATCTGCCTGGAGGCAAATCCAATACCCCAGAAACAAATCATTATCTAACCCTCGATATTTTGACATGTTCCCCACTCATATGCACTTCTACATGCTGCTACATCCTTACCCTCCTTGGAGTAGAAGTCATATTTAATATTTTAAATACAGACATAGTTCAAAGTCTCAGAAAACCAGCAATCTCTGGCTCTTATGGCACAGATATGGCCGTCTTGCTTTCAGAGTGTGCTGCACTCAGGTTGAAATGGCATTCAAACATTTTCAGCAAATCCACGTTTATGGGTGCCACAATAATTGTTCAGAGCTCACAAATGATCCAAATGGAGAAGACAACAAGTGCATCCATTTTAAGATGCAAACCTTGGCTCAAATAAAGGAAAAAAAAATATTTTCTTTAGCAGCTAAATTTATCTTGAGCCAGACCATTATAGGCTTTTGCATGAATATGCTAAACCAAAATATTCTGCAGTGAAATGAATGCAAAGTTTATTGGCAATATTACTTGTTATCACAGCACTGTGTGAAGGACATAACCCATGGCAGCACCAAGTTGTGCTGTACAAATGGGCAGTAAGGCAGGGACTTGCTGCTCTACCAACACAGTGACAAAAAGCAGAAAGGCAAAACCTGTTATTTTTTTTTATTCCACATTTCACAGAAGTGAAATTAAAAAAACTCAGACCAGATGAAAGTAGCTAGGCAAACTGCTGAAGTTACACAGAAAGCTGTGGCAACCCCGTAATGCACCACCCTACCCTCAAACCTGGCCCACTGCTAAGGCACAATTCCTAACAACCTAATGAAAAAGAAAACCAGTGTAATAATGGTGCACCAAACTGCAGTTTTTTTGGAGTTTCAGATAAATGTGCTCTGTTCCCACAAAGTATGAACTCTACAGTTTTGCATTTGATTTTAAGTTCAAAAGAGAATGAGTAGGGGGGGAAAAAGACACCAAAATAAGTGACAACTACTTCAACATCAATAGCTAGTAGTTGAGCAGTAGGGGAAAACACTCTTGGAACCTCACATCCAATAACTACACTAAAGATAGGAACAAAGGCACCATATCGCACACTTCGCATAATCTCTTACTCTTCCTGCAAGTACTCTGGGGGTAAGAAATTGGAGGAGGAGAACTACAATTATCATTCATACAGCTCAGCACTCTGCAAAGCTCAGAGGAAACATGCAGGACTGGGGAGCAGGTGCACAGACAAGCACTCCATGCACAGCAGTTTCTGGGAAGCGTGGCACATTTTGTAA
Organism: Parus major; assembly: GCF_001522545.3. Lineage (NCBI taxonomy): Eukaryota > Metazoa > Chordata > Aves > Passeriformes > Paridae > Parus > Parus major. The sequence continues at coordinate 24,726,373 of NC_031777.1, read as the reverse complement.
GGACAACAATATTTGCCCAGAAGAAGAATATAGTTATAGTTCTGTGTTGTGTATTACCTTAACTCACAAAATGTGAGATTCTTTATGAACTTCTACTGAGCTTTACTTTCAACTATTTCCAGCTTGTTCTTTTCTCTTGCAAAGATTATCAAGAAACTATGCCTAGTGGAAATCTCAGTGGTGTTTGGCTCTATTCTTCTTCTATATTCCAGTATCTTATCCACAGCAACCACGCTTAGAAATGGTGAGGAAGAAAGTGGTGTAATAGGTGATGGGCACAGAGATTTCCTTCTGTCCCTGGATGAGGGTTGTCCTTTTTATTAAGGCCAACTGAATTCTGGAATGCCAGCCAGTTATCCCCTACTTCATTAAGAATGGTTTCACCAAAATTTGTGATAACTTCTACCATTAAACGCAATTCATACATGAAGAGATGGGAAAACACGGCCTTGATTTCACAGCATTCAAACACCACTCTGGAACACAGCTTAGGAGAAAGCCATCACCAAAAACACCGAGAGAGGAAAACAGATGTATCCTGTCTGTTTAGGTGGGTTATCCAACCGGCTCAGGTTAAAAACCCTTACAACCACTTCTATCCCACAGACCACAGCCTGCAGCAGAGGCTGGTGGCAGGAAGGTGTCCTACTTCGGTCCTGGGACACGGCCATCAGTGGCTCCTGCCCACCCACATCTCTGGGGGTCACCCGCCGCCTCTGCTCAAAGGTCTGCACTATTTTTGAACTGAAATAAAGACAACACGGTCAGGCTTTCAGTTCTGAAGGAACATCTATTTCTTCTTCAGTCACACTTCTACTTCTGCCAAATTCATACCAGGCAACCCTGTGCCTAAAATTTTACAAGGGCTTCATTTCAGTAATTTCATCATTCCAGATTGCTTCTTATTCCCTCCTGTCTTTTCACTAAGGCTACTACTTATTCTCTCAAGATGCATATGAAGGCTAAAGGAGTCAAAAAAAAAAACCCTCAGCAAAAAGAGGTCTTTCTCTGAGTGACACTCCAGGCCAAAACTTGATTAAACTATCCTCTTTCTCCATGGGCCGCAATTTATTAGATACCACAAAGGCAAGAGGTCTCCCAGTGACTGCATTATCCCTCTTGAAAAAAAGAACAGAAATCATAGTTGAAATCTGTTAACAGGGTGATAGAAAACCAGATAGACCATCAAAAACATTAAATACATGAGGAAAACTCTAAAAGACTGAAAAGGGTCTCAAAAGCCTACATGTTAGACAATAAGAGCATGGTAAAGATCAACATTTAAGACAGATTCTCAGTCTAAAGGACATGCAGCCTAAAAATACACTGAAATGAAAGCAAAGGAAATTGGAGAGAGTATTTTTATATTTCTGGTTACTTTCTGAATTTTATTTTTAGCTCAATTTTGTTTCCTAATCACTACTCACTTGTTTGGTTTACTGACTATTACTGAGTTATATATTGCTAATCTGTAACTAAATTCTATTACTGCCTTGAGAATATGTATGTAGCACTGTGTACTGACGCACAGATTCCCACGGGGACGTACGTGTTCATGTAAGAAGCAGACAGCTGCAAGTCTTCAGCTGCTGTAGACCTGTCACAATTCCACTTTATGGTTTTTTTTCTCTTTAAGAAAATAATCTAGAATAATTTGCAACCCTGGAGTTTAGACAGTGAAACCTGTGTTACGAGCCATACAGAAACCTAAAAACATCTACTTACCAGAAGGCAAAGCAAAGCAAGAATAGCGCGGGCTCTCCGTGAAGCCTAGGAACATCCAACCCCCCACTGCTGTTATTTCTACTGAAGTTCTAGAAACAAAAAGCTACAATTTTTAGAAGCCCTTCAGCGATTTAATATTCATTAAAGTTCACTGCAATAGGATTTCAGCTCCTAAGCCATAAGCTCTTCTGAAAATGTTGCCCATATATTTTTCATGCAAAGACGGGTTTATATTAGGCAGGAATGGATGGCTTAGCAAAACACACGCCCCAACCAGGATGTTTTAAGGCTCTGTCCTCAACAGGACCTTAATGAAGACACACTGCTAAATGCAATTAGGAAACACTAATCAACATGTGTACATCTCAACTGCTGGCAACAGCATCTCTATGGATACTGCAGCTTGCAGGTCTAAGCGAGACAGACCCCAAAAATAGAAACTATGATGTTCAGCTAACTCTTATCTCCACCATTAGAAATGTTTGCCTGCTGCAAGCTATCAGTATTTCTCTTAAAACTTAACTGGATTAGTAATAAAGAAAGAAGTTTACATTTTTTCCACAATTCATCTGTTAGTCTACAGCTCTGTACCACATTAACATTGCTTATGGAAACAACCTTCTCATAAAACAGAAGCATTCTTACTTCTGTAACATACCTATGGTAGAAAAAGTTACAATGAATTACTGAAAATAACATGCCATCACCATCATAAAGATAGTGAGCTGATAATAGAAACTGTAAACTAGAGAAGCTCCTGGGAGGAAAATAATCAGAAATCACTTTTGAGTAAGCAGAGGCAGCTGTTTACGCTGATGGCCTCACAAAACTACCTACAAAATGGCTTAAATGAGTAAGTTTTAAAGTACTGCATGGGATAAATATCTCAGTAATGCTTAAATCAAAAAATCTTATGCATGACAGCATCTATGCTAAGCACAAAGACACATTATTATAGATTAGGAATATATTATTTATCAATAAAGGACAAAATATCAAGTACATATCTGCCACAGGACAGGCTAACAGATCCTTATGTTCTATCCTAGATCAACTATTAATCTCTGTACTACAGGAGAGAAGCATGTCACAGGCCAACCCAAACACCTTTCTTAATAAATGTAAATTAACAAACATAGCCTGAACAGCAAGGAATTAAAAATGTACCAAAATTCCTCTTAAAAAGGTGAGCAGACCTTATGGATAATAATCCCAGGGTTGTAACACAATTCTGCTCAAGCACCCAACAGGAGTCCTGCCAAGCTCAGTCCCAGTTCAGGTGCCTGGGGACAGGGGGGAGCCCAGACCACCCCAGCTGCCCTGACTCCCAAGCCCCATAAATGACATTTCACTTAGATGTCAAGAAGCAACTGGAAATACAACAGCCACTATTAGAGATCAGCAGGGAGAAACATCCTAAGAGCCTAAACACATATGAACTAATGCTCGAGTATTAAAGTGGTCAAACCAACCAAATTACTGTCCTCTATTGGCTGTGCTTTCCTAACAACACGCAGCAGCCACAGGCAGGTACTTGAAGCCTGGAGCTGGATCCACTTCCATCCATTTCACCTCAAACAAGCTGGTGACCAAAGTGACACTGGCATTATAAAAACCACCACATCACCTAAGCACTCTGGCCATGGAGATACTCAGCCCAAGTGACCTGGTCCAGCCTGGTGCTGAAATGCTGGGGGAGAACGTGGCTCCTCCAGCAGCCGCATCGGCTACGTACAGCTGCAAAGCTCCTTGATCACCACAAAACATCACAAATAATATTCACTTTTGCACTTAGCAAAGATTAACGATGGAAATTAAACTCATTTTCTATCCGAGGATTTACATTTGTGAGCACTTCTTTCAGTAGTTGGGTGATGACAAGCACAGACAATAAAAAAAGGATTCTAAAAATATACTACTCTTTTTCCCTGGATTAGTGTGTCTACAGTTAAATATAAACTGTGCTCTATAAATTATCAAACACAATGTCAAATTGTGAAGTGCTCTCCGGAATCTCTCACAGAGCACACGAAATACAGGATGATAATTTTGTCCTGGCCCAGTTAGTCTAAAGAACAATATGCTACTGTGCTGGATCACGGAGTTAGTTCCTATCAACGGCCACACTAAAAATGGCCACAGCCACCACCGTAGCTGCACACTGAATTTTTCAGGACCCTCTGCATCAAGCAAAGAGTTTAATTCCCTCTAGATGTGTATAAGAGACAGGACCCTCTGCATCAAGCAAAGAGTTTAATTCCCTGAACAGCTGCTCTCACAGGAAGGGAATCGACAGCAACATTGTCACAGTATAGCTGGCACAGGCATATTAGGAAGAATTTCCAGCATTCATGCTTTCTGCTAAAAATCAACTTCCCCCTACTCATCTACTGCCAGTAACTTCATTTGGAACAAAGATATATTAGAACTATTTTTATTTAAGAAGCATTTATTTACATACATTATTACTTCTACGGAGTCGTGACTATGCCTTCTGCTTTACAGAAATAACATCTCTGCCCACAAGATCTTCTGCACATAGTAAAGCAAAAAGTCACTGACCACCATTCAAAGATCAAGAAGGACCAACAGAAGATTAATACAAGTACTACAATTAACAGTCACCTTTATAAACCCTTTAAGCAGGCAGAAAAGCCAAATACCCCCCCAAATACCTCTGATCCCCAAAGCAGAGTGCGTTAACATCCACCACAGTGTAGTGACTTAAATATAGGTTATTTCATGCCGTTGAGTCATGAATTTCATATTATCTAACATTAAACTGCTGCTGACTATGGGTGTCTACATATCAGCTGAAGGGGACTGAAAAAAAGGCCTGGCCTCCCTTCGAGATTAGCATTCAACCCATAAAAAAAGGTTTTTTAGTATTTTGCACAAATAGATTTTTATGACTGTCTTTAACCCGAACTGCTAGAACCACGTTGACTTCCACACACACCAAGCACTTCATAGACATCAAGAATCTTAATTAATCCAAAAGAAAAAACACCCCAATGTCAAATCTTCCAATGAAGTTCAGTCTAGCAATAATAATTCTCAAACTCACAAATATCAGTTTTGCTGTTAAGAGCAGTAGGGAAACATGGACTTCTGGCAACTGTCCTGACCAGCAGGAGCAGAGTCAGGATCTGAAATTCCATGTCCTTGCTAGGCAATTAGACATAACATTACAAGAGGAGGCAGTTTTACCTTTAATTATAAATTGTGAGTAAATTGCTGTCTTTGCTAGTTTTCCAGAAGGCAACCATGAGAGACTCTTAGAAGGAAAGAAAAGCAAGGACACGTGTCCTTCATCCCTCATGTCCCTACAAAGGCTTTTCAACAGCACTCAGCCTGGGAGAAAATACTTGGAAGTGCTCAAGCAACCACTCAGCCTCTCCAAAGGAGAGTGCATGCAATTCCAGGCCAACAGGTAGGACTGGGGCACAGTTACCTGCTCCAGCAGCAACCTTATGGGGCCTCTACATGGAGATCAGGTGGGACCTTCTCACCAACCGCCCCTCAGGAAGCAAAAAACCCAGGGAAGCGGTTTGGGTTTCCTTCCACGGCTCGGTGAGCGCCGCCGGGCGCGTGGCGGAGCGGCTGGATCCGAAGGACTCGCGCGACTGGAAAGGCTCCAGTGGCATTGCTGCCCTCTGCCAACGCCAACATCACTTACGTGGGCACAGACGCGTTACGTGTGGAACCTTCTCGAAGCACTGCAAGCGAGAGCCACCTCCCATAGTCACTGGTGTCTGCTTTGAAACAAACACACATTATCGCGCCGCCTTCACCTCCAAGGCTTCCGAATGCTCCGAAGCCACCAAATGCCACCGCCCTGACTCCGAGAAACGCTGGCGCACTTCTCCAGACTGGGAAAGCTACCAGCAGTAACGTATACGGAGTTTTAAAGCAATTAGCAAAGTTTAATTTTAAAAGAATAAAATAAATGAAAGCTTATTTTCCCCCCAGAATTCAAGGACAAATAATTTCCCATCACAACAGCACTGCTGACGCAATCGCGCGTGCCTTAGCAACGAAGGCATAGTACAGCATTTTATATACATCATGCCTCTAAATATTGTCAAAGCCAGGCTTGTATCTTACTGTGCAACTACATCTCATTTCCAGAGAGGACACACAAAGGTTTAGCTATCTCTTGTTTTAATTAATTATTTTTTTCTTAATATTCTGTCTTTTCTCCCCATTTAATTAATGACTCCTAACTGGTTGTCAGCATTTCCTGACTTGTACAGATTTTCTTAGCCATTGAGGTGAAAGTCCTCATGTAAGACACTGTCAAGGGTAGAACAATAGGTAAGACAGGCTCTCCACTTCCTCCCTACTTTTTGGGGCTCTAAAGAAGCAATAATGCATCAGGAGCTCCATTAGGGAACACAGATTTTCACTACAGAAAATAAAGCTCAACTCAACATTGCTGAGCTAATTCTTAATGAATTCATGCAAGCAATGCAAATGCTATAAGTAAGACAATGTTAGGCAGTTCCAAGAATTAACTACATTCTCATCTGAGAGTATTTAATTTCTAACACTGATGTTCCAATGCTATCGCAAACTCTAAATATTTAAATGAGTAAACAACAAACAAAAGGTCTCATCTTCAGTGCCCCAAGCTATCATCCAAAACTAGTTATAATTAAAGGTGTGAACAACAGAGTAACAAACCTGCAAAGTCAAGGTTCTGAGAAATTAATGGGCATCACACCACTGCACCAGTTCAAATTTATCACTCATTATCTCCCCGACTAGCACAGTGCTGTTTCACATATTAGTGCCTCCTCCTTTCCTCCAAGCCTTTCCTGCCTTTTCTAGATGGCTAATTTTATACAATTACTGCCTCTGACACATTGGGACCTTTTCTCCCCCCATTCCTTCTTCTTGCTGTAAAGCTAGTGACCTACAAAAGTCCCCTGTACCTAAAATATTCTAGTATTTAAAAAAGTGAAGACTGATCATTTGAGGGAAAAAGCAATCAGTCTCTAACTATCTATTTCTCCAGTATGCTCCCTTTACATTTGGGTTAAATGTACCCAAAGGCTGAGGTGAGGTACAGGTACCCCTTAAACATGTTTTATTAGGACTAAAACTATCGTACTTGTTGAATTGCAACACTGCCCTCCTCTTCACCAAGTTCCTTAGAAAATTAAAAATGTGCCTTCTTTCAAAGTTACTCCAAGTCCTATGCTGCTGGTAACTGGACATGTACAGAAATGATAGGGAAGTGTTCCATTCCCCTCCTCACCCAAATCCCAGCGCTTTCCTTAACATCCATTCAAATGGGAAGGGAAGATACACATGCACAAGCACACACACAAAAATACACACATACCCATCTCTTCCTCCACCCTACACAGAAAGGAAAAGAGCAAGAGAAGGAGAGGAGTGCAAGGGGGAGGGGTGACTTTCCATCACAGATTAGCAAATTTTGAAAAATCTGGCCCATCCCTTACATACATACCATGCTTTTTAACATCACCTCACTTGCAAGAAAACTGTTTGTGCCCACTTCTCCCCCAAAACCTCAATGACATTGAAAAAATACTGCATTGCAGTATTTGCCAGTGCATCGGAGTGTATCCAGTTAGCTGTCCCACAGACAAACAAATGTACATTTTAATGTGTCCAGGCATGTAAATGAGGTGTCCAGAGGACACAGATTGCCAAAACAGACAAGTGGATTTGTCAAGTTATCTGCATCTCTCTCCCTCTCACCATAATATTCTCTGCCACTGTCCATTTCTTGCCTGGGCTGCTTGCTGAAATTATTTTCAAAGTCCAAGTTCCCAAAGAAGACACCAAATTCCCCTGCCAGAATATGGGACACAATCATATCTTATTTCTTTTGAAAAACCTCAGAGTGTAGAGTGGCTCTAGGTTATGTACCAACAGTATGACAATTACTCACAGAAAATAACCTGCATTTATTTAGTACACTCCCAGCATACCAAGTAGGAAGGCTGAAGAGAAAAAAAAATTCCCTGTAACTTAGAAGACATTATTAAAAAAAAACTAATCCATTAAATATATGTAAGAATAATGCAACTAGATTTTCTTTCAATAGAGTCACAATATTTAACAGGACCAAATAAAGATGATGAAGACTATTTCAAACCCATTCAAATGGGATTTTTAAGTATACCCCTTCCAGCTCATTGTAACCATCCTTTGTCACAACAGCTCAGGCTCACTTTGAGAGAGCTCAAAAAGGTAAAATTAATAAAGAGGACGAAAGCAAAGGCGGCAACCAAGCCAGTCACCAGTGGAAAGGCATCCCTGTATCTAACATGGGGACTTGATTAGCGGAGTACGCGGGGACAGGATTTTAAACTGATGGCTGGTATTCACATTGCATCAATATCCAATTGTAACATTTCCTCCTTTCTCACTAGTACACCATGACAACAGTTTTTTTTTAAAAAATAAGTGTCATGTCTAAGGACAACTACATTTTCTGTATTTTTTTTTGTCTCAACAGAAAGAGGTTATACGTTTTCTTTTAGTATTACTAGCAATCTTAATTCTATTTCACAAACTTAATAGCTATTTTTCTATAGGAAGATTTACAATGCAATCTTTTACATGCAGAAAGAAAATGTCACTATGTACATGCAGGCTGTATTCATTAATATAATCTTAAAACAAAGGAAAGAGGAAGATCAGGGCAGGAACACGTGCACCATAAAACAAGGATTACATTATTTTTAAATCTTTGTAGAAACACGAAACTGAACAGAAAATGAAAATGTAACTACTAGCTGATGACTCTTAAAACAAACAATGCAGCTGTGTATAATAAAAGGCACCCTTATTTATTGTCATGACTAAGTTAACAGATTTAGAACACAGTATTCTCTGTTTTGGATAGAAGAAAAATTATTTTACTCTCACGTACAAACTACAATGCATGTCAGAATGCATCTCTGCACATGCACAGACTGTAAAATACGGAATTTTACACATGCACACACCCCCTCAAGATTTTTTTCTCCCCCTCTACATTGTAAAGCAGTGCAGTTTTCAGAGGGTCATTCAATCACTTTTTCACAGAAAGGACTGCAGTAGAAGCAATACTTAAAACAAAGCCAATTAAAAGGGTATTTAATTTTTTTTTTATTCCTTGCTTCTTCAACTAAGCACTACCATTCCTGCTTGAATTTGCATTCAAAGTAACCCTGCACCAGAGAAAGGAATAAAGTAAAAATATCTGCAAATCCAAAGACAGAAAGAAAGGCGTGTTCTATAGTCTTGCTTTGCTTCTTATGCCTCCTGATGTGTGATAAATGAGCATTTTCTGGGCAACCATATCTTTATATCTTCTACGCTACTGTCTATCACTTACCAGTCTACTACGCTTTTTTAACACTTCTAGCACCACCAGCTATTTCCCAATATTGTTTGCCACTACAATTAAGAGACCATCACAATTAACAAAATATTCAGCAGTGGTTTAAAAAGTAGAGTTGCCACAAGGAGCCCGACACTGGAAGTGAACATTGCTCCGGCAGATATAGAATAGACTGTGGCTAAAGGTGGGGCCGGAGACGAAGAGAAGAATAATTTCAGTATTTTTGTAAATTTTGCTCCATCCCTAAACCCTAAAATATGGTGAACTCCACTGAACTGATTATTCTGCCATATAACCATCTGATTTAGTAAAAATACCAATATCACTTAACACAAAATCACTGCTTAGGGTAAATTCATTCTACCTACTGTTCTCATAGGGACATTTGCTGGAAAATTCTAAGAAATGATTTGCAGAAGCTATCAGCTGTGGGAGTTCACTATTATACCTCTGTCAACTTCATTCAATATAATTTACATTTTTTTTTTTACTGCCTCACAGGATTCCTTGCAATTTTTTGCACGTACAATTTCACAGCAGGGAGGGGGAAGAAAAAAAAAAAGAAAAAAGATAACCCTCTTTTGCAAAGGAGAAAGAACAGATGCTTAAAACCAGATTTCTAGAAATCACTGTAAGCCTGAGCCAGAAATGTAATTAACACCTATTTATAAAGAATAATTAAAGTTGTGACTGCCACAAAGAACAGCAGAGATAATCGAGGTAGCCCCTGCTTTTTTTTTTTTTTTTTAGATTTTTTTTTTACACTGTTTGCAGTATTCCCACATGATTGCCACCTGCTCCCCCACTCAGCTTCCCCTATGCTCGTTTCCCCGGCAACCTTTCATTGGCTTTTCCTCCCAGCTATCGCTTTCAGTTCGGCTGCTCAGTCTAATCTTATTTGTTTTACACCCATCAAAACAAGCAGCTAGACAAAGACAATCCTGTAAGAATGGGAAAAGACCGTCGCTTTGTTTCCCCGGTTATAATAAATATCCGCGGCAAAAGTCTGCAAAACGTTAAATTAGGGGGAAGGGGGGTCCCCGGCGCCCCCCCATCCCGGGGCTGGCAGGAGGGCCGGGTATTGTGCGGGCGGCCCCAGCCCCCACCCGGGTCGCCCCGCTCGGCGCAGCCCCGGTGCCCGCAGTTGTGTGTCTGATCATGCCATTTTGCACAATCTGTAAGGAAAAGCACAAAAGAGGGGACGAGATGAGCACGTCCGGGCTCCTCCGCCAGGAGAATACGGGCTAAAAATAGAAATACTATTTTTCACATAAATGGCTTTGACTTCTCCCGGCATTTAAAAAAGCACAAAACAACACGGCTCCCTCCCCACCCCCCCAAACCCCAGCCCCCACCCCGACACAAAAAAAACACACCCTTGCTTCCATCCATCCATCCACCCATCCATCCACCCATCCATCCACCCATCCATCCTCGACAGCACCGGCTCCATGGGAAACGCGATACCTGGATTTTTAGAGGCGATTATTAGGTTTGTATTTAAGGCTGGTGTAATAGGAACGGAGATTAAAAGGCATCATCGGCCGCCCGCTCCGCCAGGCACACGCGGTACCATGACACCGTGACTGTCAGCAGAGACCATCCGCGCTCAACTGAAACGCAACGTTCAATGGAAACGCTGTGGAGTGCCATCGCAGCTAGAGACGGTAAATGGATGTACAGATACATATGCACACACACAGGCAGACATATCCCACCGAAAAAAAAAAAATAAACAAGGCTCTCTAATTTTATTTTATGACTCACGATCCGCCGCCCTGAACAAAAGAAATTCGCGAGGCACACGAGAAACGAGACAAAACCCCACGAGCAGGCTCTCCCCGTTCACTTACCATTTTCAAGCCATTCCACTCCATCTGTGATCACAAAGATGGACCCTTACAGCCCCTCACAGAGTCAAAAGCAAAAAGAGCGTTATGTAAAAGCTGACATTCCTTCTTACAGCGCTGCTGCCCAACGATGCAACAAAATCGACATATACTAGGCACTGCAACACATACAAGCCTCCTCCTCTTTTTATGAGGTCACGACAGGAAACTCTTTGAAATACAATATGCAGCATTTACTGAAGCTCATATAAATCACCCTCTTTTAAAATTACCATACCTATTGCGCAGTCCACCAAAAAGAAAATTACCAATCTCGAGGCTTTTTTTTTTTTTTAAACACTCCCCCCCCCCCCAAGGATTTTGCTCTGCATTTGTATCTCCAAAATGTCAATGTGGAAATTAACTCTCCCCCACCCTTAAAAAAAAAAAAAGCCTCTTCTTCCTTTTGCATTTCAGTTAGCCACATACCAGCTTTGCATTAGAAATGAGCTTTTCTCTTTATTCTGAGAGAAATCGCAATTACCTTAAAATGACAAAGTACATCCTTTATTAAAGGATACGCAGACATTAAATATGAAAGAGAGAGAGCGAGAGAGAGGGGAAAGAGAAAGGGATGGGGGGGAAAGGGAGAGATCATGTACAAACAGATCAGTAGCAGAAAACTAAATTAATGGGAAAACACAGACTGAGAATGATGCAGATTCGGGGAAAATCTGTATGTTAGCTTCTATATCTACCTCTATATAAACCCGCTACGATCAGATTTTAAATCTACTAATACCTACCATAACCATTCTTAATGGCAAATATTGGGTGTCTTGAAAGGCTTCAACTCTTCTAACGGTTTTGCTAAGGTTTCAGGGAATTATTTTATTATTATTATTTTTTCTTTTTTTTTTGAAGATCCACAAAGCACACTGCTAGACGTTTGTGCAGCGAGAAATTATTATCGATAATAATAATAATAATAGCGGCAGCAATAATAATAATAAGAATAAATAATAATAATAGCTAAGTATATTATCTCGTTGTCTCAGTGTGGTGCTGCGGCGGGAGGGCGGCGGCGCCGGCGGCGGGCGG